>NC_056744.1:1489721344-1489893072 GCF_019279795.1 Protopterus annectens | reverse complement strand
ATACTATCTGATTTGGGGCCCAAGTATTTTGGTTTAAAATATGGGCACTTTGGTACCCAAAGAGTTAAATAAATGAAATATTTCCAATTAATTTCTGTAAGTATTTTATTGTTTTTAATTGATTAATTATTTAACTGATAACATAGGACAAGGTCCCATGAAAACTGATTTGGGCAGTATTATGGTGGTTTGAAGTCCCATAAACATTGGCAGAATTAGAGCAGGCTATGTACAAAGACCCAATGACCTAAGTACGAACAGTGTTTGGTATCACACTCACAGAGGGGTTGAAAGTGGGAGAAGTTGTACTTCAGGGTTCAGCGCTGAGCCCACTGCTGTTCATATTGGTGATGGACTACATTAGCAAACAGGCCAGTGGGGACAGGTCAACAAAGTTGCTGTATGTAGATGATGTGGCATTGCAAGCAGACTAAGCAAGAAATTCAGCAAAGGATATGGGAATACAATGCAAAATTGAAGACATATAAGATTAAAGTAAGCACAGATAAGACAGTGTTAATGGCAGCAAATTGGGGAATCAGAAGAAGCTGAGAACTGAGAAAGAAGGGAAGTCAGTGGAACAGGATAACAGCTTCAAGTATCTGGGAGGGGTGGTTGAAGAGAAGGGAAGTCCAAATGAAGAGGTCAAAGCTAGAATCAGAGGGGCATAGAGTGTCAGGTGTAGTGTATGACAGAAGAATGCCAAGGAAGTTGAAATGTAAGGTGTACTAAACAGTAGGGCAACCAGTACTACTGTATGGTACAAAAACATGGGCAGTAAAGGCAGAGCTGATGAGGAAGTTAGAAGTGATGGAAATGAAGTGTCTGAGATGGGTGGCAGGATGCACACTGTGGAACAGATGAAGAAATTAGGTCATAAGAGCAGAAGCCAAAGTAGCTCCAACTGCAGAAAAGGTCAAAGGGAACAGATTACGGTTCATAGGTTCATAGGTTCGTACTAGGCTATCTGCCCTAGGGCATTTATAAGCCTAGCCAGAGTGTGTGTGGCTTTCACCACCCCTTAGGATGAGAATACTACGCCTTTTTAGGGTTTAGTTTACTGTGCCTCTGTCTAGTAGTGACACAGAGATGACCCCCGGGGTAAACCTACGATCTCCCATCCACTTGTCAAGATTTCTCTTGAATAGCGTTAGTGAGGGGCTCTGCCTAACATGGATTGGGATTCTGTTCCAGAGTGTAGGGAGCCTCTGGGTTATGAATCTGTCCCTCCAGCACGTCCTATTTATTTCTGTGTTGAGGTTTAAGTCTCTTGCTCGTGGCTCTGATGGATTTGGATGTTCTGAGGTGGAGCAAGTCCATTAATTCCGGATTGGACATGGCCTTGTACGTCAGGCACAGATCACCTCTGAGAAGCGGTATGACTGAATAGAGCTGGAGTTTTTTCAGTCGGGCAGCATATGACATATGTTTAAGACCCTTTATCCTCTTGGTGAGGAACTTTTGGGGTCTTTCCAACTGCTGCAGGTGTCGGGTAAGATACATCCCAAATGGGGCATTGTACTCAATCATTGGCCTGATAAGAGACGAGTACAGGGGCACAATCACCTCTCTTGATCTAGATGTGAAATCCTTCATGATAAGGTGGGCAATATAGAAGGTCTTCCTAACCACTTTGGCAATGTGAGTGTCAAATGAGAGGTTACTGTCAACCTGGGTCCCTAGGTCCCTGATTACCTCTTCCGTAGCTAATGGATTACCACCTATGTGGTAATTTGTGGGTACCTTGTTTTTCCCAAAGGGTATGACTATACATTTTTTGGCGTTCAGCTTAAGGCCATGGCTCAGGCACCAATTATCCATTTCTATGAGGCCTCTCTGAAGGATGTTTGTGTCCGCTGGAGTATCACTTATGGCGCCCAGTTTGCAGTCATCTGCGAACTTTGTCAGCCACAATCCTCCTATGTTTGCCTGTACCTCGGAAAAATAAATGCCGAACAAGAGGGGTCCCAGGACTGAGCCCTGTGGGACACCGCTTGTGACTGGCTTAGAGTCTGACATAGCTCCAGCAACTCTGACCCTGTGGGTTCTGTCCTTGAGCCAGTTTGCAACCCATCTTGTTAAATATGGGTTTACATTTAAGCTGGTGAGTTTGTCTATGATGCCCGAGTGGGGTATTGTGTCAAAGGCTTTTGCAAGGTCATGGCAGGCTGTGTGAACTGCCTTACCCTCATCAATGGCCTTAGTGACTGTTTCAAAAAAGTTGACCAAGTTCAAAAGGCAGGATCTGCCCTTGACAAAGCCAAATTGGGTAGGATCCAATGTCTGTAGGTCCCCAATGTCTTTGTTTATGAGTTCCATAATGATCCTCTCCATAGCTTTGCAGACCAGGCTCGTCAAGCTTATGGGGCGGTAATTTCCAGGGTCCGTAGAAGCACCGCCTTTGTGAAGTGGGACCACTGTTGCCATACGCCACTCTTTGGATACGTATCCTGTAGTAAGGCTAAGATTAAACAGCAGCCTTATGTGTGGGTTTAGTTCCTCTTGGAGTTCATGTAGCACACAGCCCGGGACACCGTCCGGTCCCATTGATGCTGTGTTTTTAGCTTTAGAGAGGGCAGCTCTCACCTGGGCATCTGAGATGTTAGGGAGGCTACACTCTGCTGGGATAGTTATTTCTCCTTTGGGGGGGAGGAGAAATTTGCACTGAACCTGTCTGCCAGAATGTTGGCAATGTCAGTGGGTTCAGTGTATTTTGTGTCATTTTGGACTAACTCTGAGCATATCTGGGAGTTTCCACCCAGGTTTCTAACATAGCTAAAGAAGGCCTTGTGATTGTCTTTTGTGTCTTTTGCGATTTTTCTCTCAAAGTTGGCCTTGGATGATTTTATGAGTGATCGTAGTTTTTTGCTAGTACTGATCAGAGATGCTTTCCCTTTTAGGGATTTTGCTCTGTCATGTAGTAGCTTCCTCCTCCTGTTGTAAAGTTTGTTTATGGCTGGGGTCCACCAGCCTGCCTTTGGGGGAATGGGTCTTGGTTTTATTTGGGATTTCATGATCCATGCATTCTTGAAGGTGCCCGTAGAAGGCATTTGCAAAGGATTCAGCAGTGTGGGTTGTGGTTTCCACTGGCCCAGAGGCCTTGAAGGATACCACTTCAGTCTTAAGAAGTGTGAAGTTGGCTTTTGAGAAGTTCTTCACTGTGGTCTTTTGTGCAGGGGGTGGGGGTGGGATGTGGATTTCCAGTGAGATTAATTTATGGTCTGATCTTACCAAAGAGGGATATACTTCCGGTGTGGAGCATTTTGTCCCCATGTTTGTGATGATCAGGTCTAGTATATTGTCTCCTCTTGTGGGAATGGTGACTAGTTGCTCCATTGCATTTGATTTATGAATTCTAGGAACCTTTGGGCTAGGGTGTTGGGGCTTGAGTAATGTTCCCAGTCTATGTTTGGGTAGTTGAAGTCTCCCAATATGATGGTATTTGGAGAGACATTCATACTCTCCAGTGTCTTCAGGAAGGCTGTGTGGGGTTCCTGAGTTTGAGAGGGTGGTCTGTAGCATGCTACAAACTGTAAGGCAGTTTTGCCTATGGTTAGTTGCACCTGGATGGTCTCCGATGCTTCGTGCATTGCCACTAACCTGGAGGTGTGGGTATCTTTGATGAATATGGATACTCCCCTCCTTTTGTGGTTCGGTCCAAGTTTTGGGGCGGAAAGCATGATATGAGGTAAAACCTGATAGTGCTGGGGTGCTCTCAGGAGCCTTGAACCAGGTTTCAGTCACTGCACAGACATCGATGTTCTCCATACTGAGGAGGGCTTCAAGGGCGTGCATCTTGAGGTTTAGACTTCTGGCATTGAGCAGCATTACCCTTAGTTTTTCCACTTGTGTTTTCTAGGGAGGTAGGTTTGTCATTTGAGCCTTGCCTAAAAAAGGCACTATGAGGGTGGCAAGAGCCTTGGCCAATATCCGGAAGCCCAGGGAGACAGGTGCAAGCCATCCCTTGCGAAGCAGCGTGGCTTGTCAAGCATGTCATCCCAAGCAGACAGACATTGGATCCCCTTAAAATGACACCAGTAATTAAGCCAATTGTTAAAACTGATCATTTTGTCTTTGTACTGTGGCATCATTCTTGGTGAGGGTAAGATGCTGCTCAGGGTCAGGGTCATACCGGCCTGGGCTACATAATCAGAGAGCTCCTCTATGTCTCTTTTCATGTAGTCCAGGGAGGTACATCTCAGGTCGTTCACACTGGCATGTACAATGACTGAGTCATATTTGTACTTGCTGTGGAGTGACCTGAGTGCTTGTGTTATGTGGCGGATTCTAGCTCCCGACAGGCAGCTTACTGTGACCTTTTCCTTGTTCAGTCTGGTGAGCAGGACGTCAGTGTGTCTGACTATGGAGTCACCTATTACAAGTGTGTCTGGCATGTTGTTTGGCCTTAAGGGCTGTGACTGTTTAGCACACTGACTTTGTGAACTATGTGTTGCATGTGCTATGTCTTGAGGTGGCGGTTGCTTGGGTGGTTTGGGAACATGCACAGAAAAGCAGAAGACAATCCAGTGAAGAAGATTTGAGACAGACAGGAAGAAGAAAGAGGAAATGAGGACATCCAGCAAAGAGGTGGATGGACTGTGTGAGACAAAATCTGTAACAGTCAGGCTTGAGTGTCGAAGAAAGCAGGAGTGTAGCACTGAACCAAGAGAGATGGCAACAGCTAACACGACACCAAAAAATGTGAAAAAGGGGGTTGATGATGATGAGTTATTTAACTGATGTTGTTTTATGGTTATACTGTGCATTTCCTTAGAAGACTTTTTAGCCGAGGCACTAAAAGAGAGTATTGCCATTTTGTCATTGTTTTTGGCTTGTTCATCTCTTGTCTTCAACACATGGCTTCTGGCAGCTGCTCTTCTGGTCAGAATTATTCCTTTTATACTTGTGAGGTCCCGAGATTTATTTATTTATTTATTTGCAGTTGGTTTACCAGGATAGTACACTGGGCCAAGATGAACTCGTTTTCAATGGAGAATGGAGAAAAGCTCCAAAAACAAGCAAGGTTACAATAAGGTTTTAGGTTACAATTTTTACAAATGTTACAGACTAGAGCAAAACATTACAAATGGTACAAACTAGTGAAAAACATTACAGATGATACAGACTAGTAAAAAAGGAACATACAGTATAAATACTGAGAAGCCATTACATCTTAGGAAGCTTGCACTTAAGAGGTACATTCTAATACATTCTTTGTAAATAGCTTAGTAAGTACAAGCGGAGGATGTATGACTTAGGAGAGAAAGTAAAATGGAAATTGCCGTGTAAAGATGGGGAGAGAAAGTAAAATGGAAATTGCCAGTGTAAATTATGTGGGGTGGGAGCAGGAGCATTCCCACTGGGATACTAGATGTGAGTGAAGAGATTTTTTGAATATAAAGCGGTTAGAGATGGTATGAATGGAGATGCTTATATTCTGATGTTCATCAACAATGTAGCACTGAAGAATTCCTGAATGGAGTGGGTGCTAGTAGTGAATCTGCCACTGTACAGAATTTTGTTCTCAATGATAAAGTTAGATGTGGGGATCACATTTTCCCAACTATTGTGGTGAACAAAAACAATGTAATTTGGAGTTGTTTCACTTCATACAGTTTTCTGAACAAGGTAAACTTTAAGCATCTATGAAAAGATTGAGATAAGTTTCAAAAGTTCATGATTACTTAAATGGGAATATACTTTAATCACACTAAGTAAAAATATGCTTAGTTACATATTCACAGCCCCCCCCCCCCCATGGTTTAAGGGCTTTTAAACATCCCACTTCCCTGTATGGTATGGAGGTTGAAGTGGATAAAGTTTTTGCAGATTGCTGGATTAAAGCAGCTCACTGTTGTGCCATGACACGGAGAAATTCTAGTAGCTATAGATTATGTTAAACAAAAACATGTGGGTGAAAAATTTAAAGTGGCAGAGCAAATTAAAACAACAATAGCCAATGCTCAACTGCAACTGGTGCTAAGTGATATTGATGCAAAAGTCAAGAAATTATAGCAAGGAAAGATTCAGTGAAAATAAAAAGTTGCAGAAACACATTAAAAATTATTATATGGATAGATCATTATTATGGGGATCCAATTACAAGAAGACTTCAACTAAAAAAAAATCATTAATTCACGTTCTTGTTCATCAGACGCAAAAGGGATAGAATGATCATGCATAGTAGTGTGAGCAGCATAGATAGTGCTGAATATACACTGCAGTGGTGTCTAAATGAGTAGAAAGACATACAGCAATAACAATTTATACATCCAAATGGTGACTTTTGATCAGAAAGGGGTCGGAAATGATATGCCTCCTAAAGTAGATGCCAAATAACTCAAAAAACAAAGATATTTATAGTAAGACTTAATTTCTCTGGACTTTTTAAAAACATTTTAATTTCTCAAATTCACAGTTTAACTAATGACATATAATTAATATTTCTGGTGTGTGGTTATCTAACCACTTATCTAACCACATGCAACAGTTGCTTGCTTTACAATTAAAATTTGTGCCTAGTGTTGTTCTATGTCACTATTTTACTAGGATACATTTGTGTAAGTTATATAAAAATTACATTTAATGTGTTTGTAATAAACCAAGATGCTGCCAGCCCAGCTAGCTGGGATGTTGTGGATAATTATATGTCACTTGAAAATATTAATATAATTTATATAGAAATGTGGGGTCTATATCTCCATTTTGAGTGGTGAAAACTCCGAACGCTGTTGAATCGAACTCAACAGTTTGAAATCCATAAACAGCAAACTCACAGAACACCGATTCTTTTCCCAGGGAAAAAAATTGGTGGGATGTCTTTGGGGCTTTGCTAATTCCTCCACTGTGGTGCGATCTTGGAGTTGGTATATTTAAGTAGGGGGTGTTGAAACCCTTCACTTTTGTTTGTGTTTAAAGTTGCTAATGTTTTTTTTTTTTTTCATGGAGCAGCTATTTTTTTCCCTGGAAAAAAAAATTGGTGTTCCATGAGTTCGCTGTTTACAGATTTCGAACTGAGTTCAATTAAACAGCATTCAGAGTTTTCACCATTCGAAATGGTGATATAGTCCCGAAATGTGATACTGCCAGCTCAGTTAGATAGAATTTTGTGAATAATTACATGTCCTTATAAATATTAATATGATCCACAGGCTTATTTTACAAATGTAAGAGAACTATATGTTATGATTAAAATATGTTTTGTACTGAGCTTCAAGACTGTAACCACAGTAACTCTGCTGGAATAGAGCAGAAATGTGTATGAAGTCGATGCCTACGTAAATGTATGTTTCCTAGTAGAAATTGGGATATACAGAGTTAACTTGCAAAACTCTAAGAAAATAAGTTAAGTAAAGAGTTTTATGATGTGTATAAAGTCAGTTTATCTCAAGCTAAAAGACAGGCTGTCTAGGCTAGGAGTTTCTTTCTACTGTCTTAAGACAATTACTAGGTTTCACATCTAAAGTATTTTGTATTGATCTGTGACTTCCTAGCAGCTGTACATCTCAGAGATAAGTATTTTTGACAGAGACATGTTAAATTCTGTTGGTATCTGCTTAGCCTGGGAACTAGATGCAAGTGTCAAATAGTGATGTCATCTACCTAGCCCAGCAGTAATGTGTATTATTAATTTAAGAACTATCTCAGAGAGAAAGAGTGCATTTTGTATCTTGTCTTGGACCTAGTAAGAACATCCACTAACCAGTATTTGCCTTGCTCTGTAAGTAAGTTATTAGAACTTAGTTTATCTTAGAGACAGATAGAAATATAGCAAGATTAGCGTAGATGTTTTCTGTATTTATGTGAGACTGTCCTACTATGTTATTTTAAAGTATTTTCTGTGAATTATGAACTCTGCTGTCACTGTGTTGAGTTAATAAGTATTGTCTTGTGCTTTTATTATTTATTAATAAATATATTTAAACCTTTCAACTGTGGCTGGTTTTGTGTAAAGATAAATAAGCTTTTAGAGTACTCATGTGTATTTGGTGATATTGTACAGGCAACTCTAGAATAGCCTTGGCCTTGGTCACACTTACCAATTGGACAGCAGTAACATTACACAGTAGAATTGGACACCATTTGGTAAGGGCCTTTATAGTAGCCAACAGTAGTGGTTGGTGGCAGTCATTACTACCTTATAGTCTGGCCAGAAGGGGGTATAGCAAGTGAACCTGTGTCAGCCTTCCCCAGGAGTGTCTGTGTTTAGGTATATAACTCAAATCTCAAAGTGTGTGTGTGTCAGCTACTTGAGCTGGGACACAAAGCCCTGGTTAGACAGAGAGGGTGCTGGAGGTTTTGGCTCAACCACTCGGCTGAGATCTTAACCCTATAGCTGTGCCAGTGGGGAGTCTTATTAGGGATCTGGAGAGAGAGAAAAACCAGCCCCAGTCTGACTGTGATCTCTATGTGCTCTTAATTGAATTTGTACATTACTGTGTGTGTGTACTGTTCATCCTCCCAATGTGCACGTCCCTCACTGGTGTCATTGGTGAGGATTGAGGCTCCTTGATTACTGGGCCAGTGCATGGGCATCGCATCAAAGTGTTTATTGGAATGTAACCAACACAAATAATAAATCACCGTCTAATAATTTATTAGATATTTTTTCCTGTGGAAGTATCCAGTATAGATGAATATCTTTCCCTCACAGAGGACAATGGAAGGATATACTGCTTATGCTTTGTTGGATACACATTCCATTAACAGTACAAGTCAATTTGTACCAACATTCACAATGAAGCTCTGAAGTGTTTAACTTCTGTGGTTAATAACGATACAGAAACAATTTTACACCCAGAAAAATATGAATTATAATATGAGCAAATGTAACTGGCAGGTACTTAATGAGATGAAAAATTAATAGTGATAAACTTATTAGACCAGCAGATTTCACAAAAAATGACGTAAGTTGTTTTTGAAGAAAGAACATGGAGTTCATTCTCTTTGCAGAAGTAATGGCTACCAAGAAGGCCATTCTCCATGAAGGGGATTTTAAATCAGTTTTAGCTGAAGTTTCAAAATGTTTCTGAGTTAGACCTTGTTGCACAACTGTCAGATCCCAAGGAGATGAGGGATCCTTTATTGAACGTCTTAGAAGAAAAATACCTTTCTTAAAGGTCTTGCATAATTTGGACAAAGCCGATAAGTAAATTTTGTCCCCTGTGTGAAAATTACAAATTGCTGCCAGTTGAAGTTTAATCATAGAGAAACTTGCTCTTTCTTTAAAAAGAGATGCTAAAAGTTAAAGAATAGCAGAAACCGGAGCAGAGAAAGGTTCAAGCTCATTATTCAAAGCCCAAAGGGAGAATCTTTTTAACTTGCTCTTGTATACTTTTTTAGTAGATTCTTTCTGAGAAGCCAAATAATGTTAAGTACAGGGGATGAGAGCCTGGGCTGTCTAACCATTATTGGAAGTGGAGAAGCCATGTGGTTAGTATGACAGCCTGTATCTTGGGATGTTAGATTCCTGATGGATGAGACAGGAGACTGTAGGAAGGAGAACCATATTTGCTGAGGCCAGAAAGGGGCATGTGGATTACTGAGCTCTTCCGCCTACTTGCTTTCTGCAAAAATGTGAGAATCAAGGGGAAAGGACAATAAGCATAAAAAGGACCTGAGAGCCAAGCGTGGCCTAGAGCATCTCTCTGTGACTCCCCCTGAGGGGGGGGGGGTAAGAGCAAAGCACCTACTGCACTTGTTGTTGTGGGGAGTTGCACAGAGGTCACAGCAAGGTTGGTCCCAACAATGGGAGATTATTTCCGCAACAGACTGATTGAGAGACCATTCGTGAAGCATCAAAATGGACCTACTTAGTTTGTTTGCTAGTACGTTGGTTTTCTCCTGAATGTAAAAGCCCATTACCACACTATCATGGCCTCTCTGCAGAGAGGATAAGATCAAGTCTCTGCTTGTCTGTTGATGTACCAGACTACAGACATGTTGTCGGCTTGAAGTGTAATAGTCCCTAGAGGGAGAGCATCTTAAAATGTCAGCACAAGTAGGACTGCTCTCATCTCTACAGCATTTATATGCAATGTGTCTCTCAGGGGGACCACATGCCTTGGACCATTCTTCACAAGAAATGACCTCCCACCCAAGATGAGAAGCATCTGTGGTCACTGTAGCCATTGGGGGTAGTAGAACAAAAGGCTGGCCTAGATGAATATCATCTGATTGGTCCACCAGTGATTGTGTTGTTTGCAAATTGGAGTAAGCTTGACTGGAAAGATAGGAGTTGATGTAGAATAATGACTGAACAGCTAGAGTCCTTTGGAGAACATGCATAAAGAAATGTGCCAAAGGAAATAATACAATGGCTGCTGCCATTGAACCTAGTGTTTGAGGCACTGATAATGCTGAAGGAGATGGAAGGGAAAGAAGGAGATGAACCTGACTTCTGATAGTGTAAATGTGATGAGGAGGTAGTGATGCTGTAGTATCCAGGAGTGTACCAATGAACTCCAGGCTTTGGACAGCTGTTAAGTTTGATTTGGCATAATTCATTGTTATAATCAATTATTTGCAAATCTGGAGCAAACAGTCCCTGGCATGCCAAAGGAGATGCTTACAGGGGCTGTGAGGAGACAGTCATTTAAGTATGGAAACACTCAGAGTCCTTCTAGTCGCAAGTGAGTTGCCACCACTGCCATACATTTAGTAAACACCCTGGGGGCTGCAGTGAGTCCAACGGGCAGGGCTCTGAAGTGATAATGACTGGCTCTCAGCCAAAAGTGTAATTGTCTTCAGAAGTGAAGGTCTATTTGATATGATAGTATGCACACTGAAGATCTATGAAGCACATCCAATAGTCCTTTTGAAGAAATGCTAGGATGGACTGTACCATGACCATTCAGAACTTTGATTTCTTCAGATACTTATTCAAATTGTTTCGATCCAAAATGGGTCTGAGGTCCTCTGTTTTCTTGGGCACTAAAAAGTAGTGTCAACAAGTTCTGAATCCTATTTGGTGTAGTGGGACTTTTGGATAACTCTTTTTTTCTAGCAGTTTTTGGATTTCTTTTTGTGCTGCTTTCTTTAACTTGGTGGAATGTTGGGAAGTGTCTTTCTTTTGAAGAAAGGGAGTAGGAAAAATGGCACCCATGAATCTTGTGTTATATTTGCTCAGGCACCTGGGTGCAAGACAACCATCCCCTAACTGCCTCCAGAGTTGGACAGTCAGACAGCACTTCAAGAGTGCTGGAAGGGCCTGTCTGGAAAAGAATCCCTGACACCCTGATTCTGCAGGCCTCCCCTGCCTCTAGGGTGATGTCTTTCATTAGAATTTCTTCCTCTGCCTCTGGAAAAATTATCCGACCACATAGGGTCTTGGAAAGGTCAGTGAGATTTTCAGAACCACATCTTCTTACTGCCTCTCTGATTCTTGGAGAAGGTTCACTGAGGGGAAGAAAACTTGATTCCCACAGCAGACACAGTCTTTCCATATTGTTTGCTGGGGCAAGCATCTCTTTTACTGATGGCCCAAACAAGTAAGTGCCAGTGAATAGGGCAATAATAAAGGACATCTTAAAAGGCTCCACAAAGTTGTGTAGCCACATCCAGGCATGTCTCCTTATGGCAATGCCTGAACCAGCTTCTTGTGAAGTACCATCACCTGTGTGACGGCTCAACCTCATTAAAGTGTTTGATATGGATAATAGAGTTGCCAGTTGTGAGGAAATTATTTTGAAAACCTCTACAGACATGGACTCTGAGAAAGTATTTGCTTGCTCTTTGGTCATATCTGTCTGAAGTCTAGTAAAGTGTCCCAGGTAGTTTAATGATCTCAGGCAAAGGTTCCTGAGGTAAAGACTTGCTTTCTGAATCTGTCCAGTGCTGTGGACTCCCTGTTTGGTGGATGAACAACAGAACTCTGTTCTACTAGTTCTTTCTTGCTGGCTGCCACTACCACCACAGCATCAAGTGGGACTTCTTTGCTCCAGTTGGATCTGTCTTTTGGAGGAGCTAAAAACGAATCAGGTCCCTTTGGAATGGGTTTGAAAGTATCCAGCTCCTTCCAAGCCCAGTGGGAAACTAGGTCAATGAGTTAATCTACTGGGGAGGGGGGGGGGGGTGTTAACCCAAGATGTAGATGGGCCACAACCAAAAGTTGAAAAAATAATAATTCTTCAGGAGAGGGATTTTCGGAAGACTAGCTACCTTTTTTGTCTAGGAATCTCTAAAATGTCTCCAAAAGACATGTAATTTGATAGCGATCTGGGGGACCCTTCTACTTCATCAAAATCAGTATATTCCATAAGAGACTCAATCAGGGAGTCTATGTGCCTCCTTTTGCATGTTCTCTTCTGAGATACTTTTTCTGTTGGATGTTCAGGGGGGGTGTTGGAAGAGAGGGGAAGCTTCTCTATCAGAACTAACTGGATGCTTGTTGGAACTGGCTGTCTCTGTGGAGTTGTTTCTTTCAGCTTTTCTCGGTTAGTGGTTGCCACAGCGGAACTCCAGTCCGCTAATGATTGGTAGTTGATTTTTATGTGCCGAGTTACCAGCCCTGATGCACAACCTTCAACGAAGGTATGCCCATTCACGCATGTCTCCACACAGAACACGCTCTAGCTGGCTGTCTCTGTGGAGTGCATCTGATTAACTCAGAGCTGAGAACCAATGAGAGAAGTGGGGTAGGATCCAAAAAATGAGGCAGTTCTCTGGACAGAGAGGAAAAACCCTTTCCACCACCTCAAAAGCTGATGAATCCAGAGAAGCTTTGACCCGCCCTCCCAGAGCTGAAACTCCCGGTGAAGGTAGGTCTCAGCTACTCATGGATCCATGCCTTCAGGATGGAACCAGATCCAAACTCTCCAGAGCCAATGCTTTGAGGGGGAGAGATGGATCTGACAAAACCAGAGTTGAACCCAGACCCTCAGATCAGACACCAACAGTTCTGCTCCTGGACCTGTTCTGATCTGAGAGGATCGTAAAAGAACTAGTCAGGTATAAAGTCAGAGTCAAGGAAAAGACTTTCCTCAGCTCTGACACAGCACCTCTTGGGGATTTCAGATCCTGGGACTCCAAGACCACTGGGCAGATTGAAGAAGGAGATAAAATGGTCTTGGACATCGTAGGAAGACTCACGGATCCAACAGGAGATGGAGCTTGTAAGACCCCAATATGGATCTGAGCTCTGAGAAAATTTTGCATCATCCTATCCATATCTGCATCTGACAAACTTCTTGACAACCTACAGGAAGTTGTGGATAAAAGAATGGAGAAGGCGGGGTGGGCAATATGGGTTTTATATCAAATTCTGGAGTAAGACTTCTATGAGAGGTAACTGGATTTGGATCCAAGGACCTAGGATCATAGTGTGTAGTGGAGGGAAATACTGAAATAATGATAGGATCTGAAGCCTTCAGATCTAAGTGTTTCGGATCTGATGATTAGGTCTTTGGATCTGATAATGTCAAATCCAAAGTTTTCCTTGTCTTGGTTGGTAGTTCCAACAAAGACCTTCGGGACTTTGGTGGAAAGCATTTCTAATGCTCCAGTGGAGCTGACTTGCTCAATTTGGTGGGGTTTCAGCACCAGAAGAAGATATATCTGGAAGTAAACCCTTCAAAATCAATGTATTTCACCTCTCTGCCAAGGCCCTTGGATTGAAGGTAGAGATATTGAACATGAAGCATCCAAGTGCATGGCTCTGAGGCTGTGCATGCACTTTTTGTGGGCATCCAAATTAGGGGGGTTTTCTACCCACAAGAAGTACATTTCTTAAATCGAGTCAGTTTATCCAACGTGGTGAAAAAGAAGGCGGGAAAAGAATATTAAACAAAGAACTAAAAGGAGTTTTTTTTTTAAATATGCAAAGGCAGGAAAATAACTTTACCTACCAGCAATGAAAGATTACAGAGATACCCTGTTAGAAAAAGGGTAAGCAAATGGAAAAGAAATACAAGTGATGGTGCAAAAGATTTACTATTTAGCAGAATAGTAGAAAGGAGATAGTATCATAAAATTAATTAATAATCTTAATGACCTGTGAGAAAAAAATAAATAAATAAGAGGGAGGTAGCAAAAGTTTTCGAATAGTTTTAAGTTAAAGATGGATGAATTAACTCACAAAACCACATTATACTAGCTTAAAAAAAGGAACCTGCATCTGTTTGCAATGGTGGCAAATCAGATATTGGGTAATGGGGATGAAGTAATGCATTACAGTTAGAGGGAGGAGCTTGAGAGCTGGAAACAAAGTCTAGAATATGTGGCCAAGGCAGATCCAAGGATCAGATCTGAACCCATAGGTTGAGTAAGAATGAAAAGGACATCATCGGATTGCATTCTTAATTATATCATAAACTTACAGAAGTTAAAGATTACATCTGTGCCAACAGTTTTCTTCGAAATTATCTTATTGATTCACTACCATAAATACAGATGTAAAGAGCTACAGGAGCCTGCAGTAGGAGACACTATTTTTAAACAGAAGCTCAAAATATTATAGACATGTTTATTAAATGTTTATTAAATGTAATTACAGTAAACAAAGTATACAATAGAGCTAGCAGGCTGATTCAAGAAGCATTAACAAATGTTTAGGTGGACTTACACAGAAAATCATTTTCTTATTATAAGCTGGAAGAAGAACCAAAACTAAATATATATTTTGTGACTGAATTTAATGAGTTAACTAAAAATATAGTACAGGCAGTTAAGAAAGCATGCATGATTTTGTTACAGGATGTCTTTTTGGCTCAACAGTTATATAAGACTCCATCTAGTGTCTATATGGGGACAGACAAATGTATCAGGTATTCTGATACATAATTATTTTGTATATGATACTGAATTGATTGCACCAGTGTCTCAACAAAATAGGGGTACTACTCCTGTGGGTCTTGTTCTGCTTGTTTTAATGTAGTGACAGTTTCTGTGTATTAATGATATCCCTTAATTTCTGATTATGTTTTTACTTGTAACTTCTCTCAGGTAATATAAGTTTTGAAATGCCCCTGTGAATTATTTTATATTGGGGAAACTAAAAAAAAAAAAAAAAATAGAAATAGGCTAAAGAAACAATTGAGGGATATTCATCTAACAAAACTAGACAGTGCAGTTGGGAAATATTTTTTTTAAATAAACATGACAAAAATCTTAATGCATTGTAAGCTACAGTATGATTCTGTTACAAATTTCAGTTAAATCTGTGAAAAAAATATTTGGACAAGCATAAACTTTTATATAAAAAAAGTATATGTGTTCTAAAATATGGGACTTTGGTGCCCAAAGGGTTAAATAGAGAAATTAATTGGAAGCATTTATTTAATTCATTATTTTTACTGATTAATTATTTAATGTTGATTTATGGAATATATATTGTGTATTATGTGTATGTATGACTTCACTTCCTTTGAAGGCTTTTAGCTGAGATCTATGTCTCACTAAAGGAGAGTATTTGTCATTTTGCTGTAGTTTTTGGTTTGTTCATCTTGTGTCATACAAGTTCTGTTCCTATCCTTTAGAGTGGTCTTGAGTAAGACGGGGACAGCACTTTATATTGCACTAATTTGCGACACCTATCAGGCCAGCAAAGCTGTTATATGTTAACTATTTAGACTGCACACTGTCTTATTCACAAACAATGGTGCAAGCCATGCAAGTACTCTTCAGCATGGGGCATGTGACATCTGTGCAACTCCAACAGCCCAGTCAGCATGTATGCTTCACCTTGTGCGCTGCTATGTTATAACATACATGACTGAGTAACATCATCCTTGCTCATATTTCTGCCATACTGCTTCTTAAGCAGATCTACTGAGTAGCCATAGCTGCTTCATCAATGACAACCTTAGGTCTGCTGCATGACGTGTCAGGGAGAGTATGATTTTCCTATTCTTCTTGCACAGGGACTATAAGGAACGTTTGCTGGAGTGGTATAGTGGCTCCTTTAAAAAGGTGGCAGTCTAGTCTGACTTGACATGGGTGTTTTCTAATGCAAGGGCAGCACTCACTCAAGAGAACAGTACTGCAACTGTTATGACATTAAGCAGTTCCACCCTCAACTGTTTCATCAATGAGAAGCAGTGGTTGAGGAGATTCATAATGTACTGTAAATGCATATTTTTAATTTTCCACTATGTTATGCGTTGACCACCTGTGGTAGACGGCATTCCCTATGTTTTTTTTTTTACAACAGATGTGGATAACTGGTAGAATATGGTTGTCTGCTGCAGCAAGGAAATACCTCTCCTGTGAAAGTTTGTCTCCATGCAAAAGGGTGTGCATGCATTGTACAGCTTTCCTGTGTACAACTGCAGTGCTGATAATACCCTGTGTGTGTCTTATATTTTTCTCATCTTGTTTTTTATGTGCATGTCCAGTTGTGGCAAAGGAGGTGGTGCAGCCTTGACCACCTTGGTCTCCACCAGCTGCTATGACTGCAGCTGGGTCAGTGCAGCCCATTGTGACAGCCTCTCAGGACAGGGAGACAAAGACTCCACTACTAGAAGTAGTGTGGGATGTTCAGTAGCACCACCCGTTCCAGCCACTTCGGGGGGGGGGGGGTGGCACTCTTTTTCTGAAGAAATCAGATGGGAAGGGTAACAACTATGCTGACTCAGTAGCAGTCATAGAGGCTGGTGGCTCCTTTGGTTGCAACTGGTGGATGCCACCAACAGTAATGCAGAGTGCATTCTGAAATGACTCGATGAGTTGCTGTATCAGTGGGAACTGGCAATTGAGACACCAGATGAGAATTACACCCATTATACAGGCCACCACAGTGCATCTAATGCCAGGGTTTGTTGCTCTCTGATCTGTTTTAGCAGCCAGACATGCAAGCATCCCTTTTCACCCTATCCCCATTCTGGTGTTACCCCTCCGTTCTGTGTCATTGCCCACCCCTTGTTCATTGTCCAACCCTCCTCAACACTAGTTGCATACCATCTGTCTCAGTCCATTGGCTGTCCAGCCCATCTTGTATATGCTTGTCACACTTGTCTGACTGTGTCTGTGTATGTGTATCTGCACACACGATGTGTCCGCACTCCTCTATCCCAACCAAGACTGTTCATCTCCAACCAAACCACCCCGTCCTCCAACTGCTACTCCTTATTTCTCACTTTTGTTTTTTTTCCTCTGTTTGCTCTCTCATTTTCTACTTTGCTATCCACCCCTTTTCTTACCCACTTATATGAAGAACACACTGGCCACTTTTGTATGCACACCAAAAGTGCTGTTCCTGTATAGTACTGGCTCTGTGACATGGTATTAGGATCCTAGAAATTTAAAGGTAAGTAAGTCCAGAGACCATTTACACCTTTCTAATGCCCGCCCTCAGTTTCTTCTCCCCTCAATGCAAAACAGGACTGTCCAGGGATGAATTAGCAGATACATATACAGTCATCAAGGCTGGATTTGAAGGCTATAAAGGCTATATTTCAGCACAGAGGATTAAGGTATGAGTGGTTAATGAACTACTTCCAGTCAAAAAGATATAAATTTTGATTCCTTCCATATCCATTTACCTATTCTATGACTTTGAGCAAGTCACTTAACCAGAGGAGTGCTCCTGAGTTGTCCCCCAAAAGGTACACTTTGTCCAGTGGGCTTACCTCATTAACAAATAGATTACATTAAATAAAAAAGGTTATCAAGTTGCTTGACATGTATTCCAGAGATGGGGTAAATATGAGTGAACTTTGTTTATACACTGGTGGAGATTTATGTCATTAGTTCTTAATTGTGGAGCTGTTTGTTTTGCAGAGGTGCAAGTGATCAATGAGGGTTGGGTCCCTAATGGTGGGGAAAGCCTGGCATAAGTTTCCATGTAAGAGTCTGAAGAATACTGAGTATAAGGATGGTGCTTTAAGTCTCTCCTGGTAGCACATGGTCTTTATGCCAGTAATCGTGTAGCTTAGAAACCTTTGGGATCTTCCAAACAGTCCGATGTATCTGGCTTACATATATATATATATATATATATATATATATATATATATATATAGATAGATAGATAGATAGTTCCACTTGAAAACATCGAAATTCTAAACCATCGAAATTCATATGGTCGAGACCATATCATCGAGTGTTTACAACATCGATGTTGTCAAGGGGAAGAAAAAAGTAAGCAAAAAAGGGAAAAAGCTAGTGTTTCTGCAGGGCAGCAAGGTGCCCTGCACACTGTGTCTGTGAATGTGCCATCTCTGTGATGGCACTGCAGACAGGATACGGGAAATCTCCCGTTTAGCGCTTCTGCATATAGCGCTAAAACAGAGATTTCCCTTTATCCCACTGTAGTGCGATCTTGGAGTTGGTATATTAAAGTTGGGGAGGTGTGGGGGTGCAGTAAATATAAATAGTAATAATAACTCGATTTTCTGGTCTCGATGATCAGAATTTCGATGTTTCAAGCTTTCTATGATTCAAAGTGGAACCATGTGTATAAATATATATATATATATATATATATATATATATATACATACACACACACACACACACACACACACACACACACACACACACACACACACACCAAACCATAGATATGTACAGAGGGATGTTGACTTTCATTGATCTGGATATTTCCTTACACATTAGTTGTGCTAAACAAGAGGATTTTCTGACTACTCATGCTACATTATAGTCTGAGGGACCAATATTTCTAAATGCCTTGTCAAATTGTAGTGGGGAATCTGCCTATACTGTATATTAATGGAGAATTTTGTTTTCAAAATATGACAATACTGCACTTTTTTAATTTTTTTTGCAATTAATTTTAAACAATTTTATATATACACACCAATCCAGTTCAACTCTTTCTATAATGAATTGTATAAAGAGGATTGCCCAGTAATACCACCCAGATTGCATTGTCATCAAACTTATTTAGCCATAAGTCTGGGTCTCTGGTTTGGAAGTCAGAGAAATATATACTAAAAGTTTGGTGTCCCAGTACTGAGCCATAAGGTATACCACTAGTTACCCTTTTACATTCTGAGGAGGTACCTTCTAGCTTTGACCCAGTTTGCCATCCTCCTTACCACAAAAGGGTCAGTGTGTAGTGATCTTAGCTTATTAACCATACCAGCCTATGGGATGGTGTCCAATGCCTTGGCCAGATATAGATAGGCTATTTGGAAAATGGCCTCCATCTATTGCCGCTGTAACCTTCTTGAAGAAGTTTACTAAATTTAGTACACATGATCCAACCTTGACAAAACCAAAATGCTAAAGGTCAAGCGGGATGAAGTTTCTGATTTCATTGTTTATGAAATTAGATATGATACATTCCACACCAATGCACATTAGACTTGTCAGGCTAATGGATCTACAGCTCCTGCAGTCTCTGGTAGGGCTAACCCTGTATAAGGGCATCCCAAAAGTAGTTCTCCATACTTCTGGGATATACTCTATAGCTCAGTATTCAGTCAGCTGGCCCAGATGATTTCTAGAAAGTATATTTTACTAAACAAAATGGCTAAACTAGAAACAATGTTTTGGCTCGTGGACATCCATCAAAATTGGTTTAGAGTATAAGTAATGGATTTGGATTTATGAGGTGATGAAGAATTGGATATTAACTACTCCCCATCTTCTAAGGCAATTAAACCCTTCAAAAGGGGTTTAGTAATTCAACTTAACTTCTTTTCCCGTTATTAAACAAATTATTATTATCAACTGGAGCATCTTTAAGTCAAATGAAGGGTTGATAAAATATATGGGGAAGAAACCTACTTTTATTAATAAGACTGGGAAGAATCTAAAAAATGTATAAAATTAAGTAACCAACAAACTAAATAGTCAACTCACCCTCAAGGTTTAATAACTTTAGGGGGATTGCTTATATCGCTATTTGCAGTACTTGTTCCCATTTTTGCACAGGAAAAACCAAAAGGATGTAGAGGAATGAACATTGCTATAATGTTAGTAAATGGAATACAAAAATGCCTTAAAACAATCATTTCTTGGTGTGAACTAATTTTAAGAACTTTATGTTTGGAATAGTTGAAATTGTTAATGTGGACCTTAGGTGGGGGTAACTGGAAAAGTAGACTAGTAAAAGTTGCTATGGCAACTCAGACTGAATGCTACCACACCCTCAGGACTAAATGATAATATTTCAATAGCACCAGTTCTGAAGAAGCGGGTTGCAAAATTATAAAATGTATTTATTTTACCTTACTTTTTAATTTTTTTTAATTATTTATTCTACCTTAATTTCAATATCAATATGTTCTTATGCTAAACTGGATAAACTGTATTTGATATAAATTTTAACACACAAATTTATATTCATATAGCATATTATTAATTCAATGTTTCAATATGTAATGTCACTTGCCAAGTTATTTACGATATTTAAATATAACATAAAGCTTAATACACAATCAAATACATCAATAAGTTTTGAAGTAAGTAAATAAGTTTAATATGCGTTTGGGCTTTATGGTGTTTTGTTTTCTATGTATATAACTTTAAGCAAGTGTTTCTTCTTGATTGGCAGTATTATAAATGACTTTTGGAAAAGTCTGTATTTTATTCAGATGAAGTTGGTGTATTGTAAAGTGGACAAAAGTGCTTAATCATATTCTGTACTTTGTTTTGGTGTTACTAGTTTATCTTGTGAAAGTTTTATTGGCTGGTAATACAATTTAGACCCTTTTTCTTTATTTTACATACCACTATTTTTCTGGTTAATATTCAGGCACCAGAGAGCATATCCCTATCAGCTTCTTTATCACTAATACCTCACCCACAGTCCCACAATGGCCTTCATATATAACTATACCAACTTACTAAGAATTTATAACAAATTCCCTGAAGTGCATGCATGCATAGCAGTACACTCTCCAGACACCTTGTCATAGCAAACAAAAAAAAGAAGAAAAAGAAATTGTCCCACCAAGCTAAAACACTGTCAGATTAGACGGGAGTAAGAAAAAAGCTTGCAATGTTGCTATTTTCTAAAAAAGACACTACATATCTCCCTTTATCACCCACAACCAGCAACTCAGATGTCCTACTAACTATGCTAAAACTAAATATTCACAACACATTTGCAGTTATGAGTAAATATATCCCCCATGTAACAATGCTAAAACACTGGAAGATATTCTGTGCTGGGCCTCCTCAAAAATCCCTTATGAAGTCATAATATTGAACGATGTTAACATAGATTGGCTAACAATACAGTTTGAAAATCCAACCAATAATATACATCTGTACAAATTCACCCAATTTATAACCAGACCTACTAGATATAGCAAAGCCACAGCCAGACAGTCAACCCTCGACCGGATCCAAACTTCCTCCCCAAATAAAAAATCATCCCATCGAACTCATGCAAGACAGCCTAAGTGATCACTTGCCAGTCTAAACCATAAGATACCAAAACAACAGCCCCAAACACATTATTACAGCCTAGTAAGAAAACGTACTGCCTTTCATGAAGGCACTTCTATTAATACAATATATCTCCTTAATTGGGAGTCACAAAAAATTCTCCCCATAGATGATTTATTCCCTGAGTTAAATAAAATCTTTCCAGGTGTTCTAAACACTCTAGCTCCCCTCAGAATAAAAAAAGTGAAAGTTAACCCTGCCTCATGCTGCCCTTATCAACTAAACAACTCATGAAACAAAGACAAAGCATAAAAGGTCTGGCCAAAAAAATAAAACAGATCCCATCTTACCAGTATATATACAACTAAGAAACTTAACAAAACAACTTATCACCAAAGATATGAAAGCCTGTTACTCAATCACTCAAAACATACACAGTATTAAATAAAAACTGTTGTAGGCCTCCATCAATAAACTGTTAAATCCAGGACAAGCTACACAGCCAACACCAAACATTACAAAAAAAGAAGTTATGTCTTACCATAACGTTCCATCTGTATTGTTAATCCTCGTTCAGTCATTACGCATGGGTATCAGTTCCGACATCGGAACCGAGCCGGCCATTTTCCAAGCACACGTCAGCTTCAAACTCTCGAGCTAAACTCTTACCCATAATCCCCCTCTCCCTGTTACCTCAGATTGAGTTTGCAAGTCAAAAGAAGGTACAGGCTACCTCTGGTCAAATAACCTAAGAGAACTGGATGGTGAGATCCACTAGAAGTCACAGGAGGGGGAAGGAGGGAGGGTCCTAATGACTGAACGAGGATCAACAATACAGATGGAATGTTATGGTAAGACATAACTTCTTTATCTGATATTGTTAATCCTCGTTCTTTCCTTACGCATGGGACAGAGTCCCCAGCTACCTCTATTCCTGGGAGGCTCTCAAGGAAGGACATTCCTGAGCATCATAGAACCGAAAGATGCTCTTCCCCTGGACGGCAAATCCAATTTGTAATGATTGATGAAGGTATGAGGCGTAGCCCAAGCTGCAGCTGCACAGATGTCATGTACAGAAGCTCTGGCATGGAAGGCAGCAGAAGTTGCCACTGACCTTGTTGAATGAGCTTTCATGGTAGTAGGCAACAGGATATTATGTTGTGTATAAATGAAGGTCACACAGTCCTTCAACCATCTAGCTAATGTGGCCTTAGCAACAGTAGATCCTAATCTAGGTCCAGAAAAGGCCAAAAATAACTAGTCAGATTTATGAAAGGACGTAGTCCTGTTTAAGTAAAAATGGATTTGCCTGTGGATATCTAGGGTATGTAGGCAATACTCTCCTCTGTTTGAATGATTGGGAAAGAAAACTGGCAATTCACTGGTTTGATTAATGGACATTTCAGAGATCACGTTTAGCAGAAAGGATGGATTAGTTCTCAGAGACACTCTATCTCTATGAAAAATCAAGTATGGACTCTTGATACATAAAGCTTGATGCTCAGAAATACGTCTGGCAGAAGTAATGGCAAACAAAAACAAGGTTTTCCATGACATATGCTTGAGGTTGCAAGAAGAGGCTGGTTCGAATCGTGGCATTGTCAGAGCTTGTAGACCTAATCATAAATCCCATGGTTGAATAGGTTCTCTAAAAGGTGGCTTCAGATGATTCACAACTTTTATGAAGGTCTTGCACAATTTGTGGGACATAAGAGATGAATATTGGACACCCTCATGAAAATTAGAAATTGCAGCCAAATGAACTCTAATGGTAGAGACCGTTAGACCCGATTGGAAAAGGTTGGCCAGATAGTCTAGTATTATCGACACTGGTGCTGAGAAGGGATGTACTTGTTTATCTTTCAGCCAAAAGGTAAATCATTTCCACTTGCTCAGATAAGTAATTCTAGTGGAAGACTTATGAGATGCAATCAGAATGTCACGTACTGGTAAAGAAAGATCATTCTGCCTGGCAATCAAGGGAATTGGAGTAACCAAGCTGTGAGCTTCAGGCTGTTCAAGTTGGGATGAATCAGGTTCTGTGGATGTGAGATCAACTCGGGTTGAATGGAGAATCCATGGTCGATCTAGTAGGTGAGGCCAAAGGAAGGGGAACCAAATCTGTCGAGGCCAATATGGTGCTATGAGGATCACTTTGCTCTTCAACCGACAGGCTTTCTTCAGAAACTGGGGAATGAGGGGAAAGGGTGGGAATGCATAAAGAAGACCCAAGGGCCAATCGTGGACTAGAGCATCCCTGGGTGACTGTCCCGGAGGGGGAATCAGGGCGAAGTAGTTGCTGCATTTGTCATTGGTCGGGGATGCAAAGAGGTCGCAGCAAAGATGGCCCCAGCGGTGGAAGATCTCTGCCACTATCAAGGGAGTCAGGGACCGCTCATGAGGTTGAAGAATGCACCTGCTGAGTCTGTCTGCTATCACGTTGGAACTCCCGGGAATGTGCGTTGCTAGAAGAAAACGGTTGGTAGCCATCGCCCATTACCATATCCTCATGGCCTCTCGACAAAGGGGGTAAGATTTGGTTTCACCTTGCTTGTTGATGTACCAGACCACCGCCATGTTGTCTGATTGAATCGCAATTGTCCCAGACGGCAGCAGGGGATGGAATGCTTGCAACGCCAGAAGCACCGCCCTCAGTTCTAGAACATTTATATGCAGATGGGCCTCCAGTTCGGACCAAGTGCCTTGGACTGTCTGTCCCTGACATAGCCCCCCCACCCCATCAGGGAGGCATCCGTGGTCACTGTGGCCTTGGGTTGCTGGGGGGAGAGGGGGCGAGACCATTGTGACAGATTGTGTCATCCACCAATTTAAATCCTGTTTGCACCTGTGAGTTACTTGAATCATGGCTGAAAGAGGATGCTGAAAGGGATACCACTGGGTGAGCAATAGCCATTGTAGAAGCCTCATGTGAAAACTGGCCAGGGGGACAATGGTGATGGAGGCTGTCATGGAACCCAACAGCTGAAGAACTGAGCGAGCCGTGGATTTCTCTCTTGAAAGGATTGAAATTGGTTGTTGCTTTATCCTTAAAATTCTGTGCTCTGGAATGGCAGCTCTGCACTTCTTTGTGTCCAAGATAACCCCTGTGAATTCTGTCGACTGAGATGGGGTGAGATTGGATTTTTGCCAGTTTATGGTTATGCCTAGCCTTTGTGCAGTGAGGAAAGAGTATGCCGGGGCTTCTTCCAGTAGATGTCTGGTGGGGGTGGAAATGAGCCAGTCGTCTAGGTATGGAAACACCTGGAATCCTTGAAGTCGCAAGCGAGCTGTGATGACTGCCATGCACTTTGTGAACACTCTGGGGGTTGTAGAGAGTCCGAAGGGCAGTACTCTGAACTGGTAGTGACTGGCTCCCACACAGAAGTGCAGAAATCTTCTTGATGGCCTGTCCACTTTTATGTGGTAGTACACATCTTGAAGATCTATCGAGCACATCCAATCATCTTTTTCCAAAAGCGGGAGGATAGACTGTGTTGTGACCATCCAGAATTTTTGTAAGTCTCACAAACTTGTTCAATACACTGAGATCCAAAATTGGTCTCCAGTCCCCTGTTTTCTTTGGCACTAAAAATAGTCTTGAGTAGAATCCGGATCCTATCTGGGCTGGAGGGACTATTTGGATAACTCTCTTTCTTAGCAGCTTTTCTATCTCTAGTGCTGCTTCTTCCCTTTGACTGGATGGAATGTCGGGAAGGTTTTTTAAAGGAACAGGAGAAATATCAAAGGGGATATGATAACCTCTGGTTATAATCCTTTGTACCCAAGAATCGGTGGTGATGGTTAGCCAGGCAGAAGGGTACAAGGAGAAACGACCCCCAACCACCTCCAGAGGAAAGGAGCTGGGCCGCTCTTCAGGAGCGCTGGTAGGGTTGGCCAGGGAAAGAGTCCCTGGAACCTTGGTTACGCAGGCCCCCTATGCCCCAAAAGGAGCGTCTTCCCTGTGAGTTTCCCCCTCTGTCTCTAGGGGAGAACTCGGCCTGTGTGTCACGGAAAGGACCCTGAGATTTCTTGAGCCATATCTTCCCACTCTTTTGGTTTCAGGAGAAAGCATGTTGAGGGGAAGAATAACGGAAACCTATGGCAGAAAGGGTCTTACTGTCCTGTTCACATCTGGCCAGTGTGCTTTTAACTTTGGGTCCAAACAACGAAGAGGCCTCAATGGGAGCATTAAGAAAGGAAGCCTTAAAGGGTTTCGTGAAATTGCCCAAGCACATCCAGGCGTGTCATCTCAAGACTGCAGTTGAACCTGCTGCTATAGCTGCTCCTTCTGCTGTGTGAGATATCAGTTGCATAGAGGAGTTAGATATTGACTCAATGGTGGCCAGCTGAGAAGCCACTTTGTCACGGACCTCATCAGACATGGCACCAGCCAAGGTTTCAGAGAGCTCAGAAATCAGATCCCTTTGAAGCCTGGTAAAGTGTGCCATATAATTCAGGGACCTGATAGTAAAGGTCGCTGATGCAAAGGTGCACTTCCCTATCCTGTCCAGGGCCCGGGACTCTTTGTTAGGCAGATGGACAGTCTGGCTTTCTTCTTCTGCCAGATCCTTTTTTGTTGCAGCCGCCACCACCAAAGCATCCACAGGAAGACCTTTTGACCAATGGGAATCCATAGCAGGAGGGGTCAAAATATTATCTGGCCTCTGGGGAATAGCTTTGATGGTGTCAGGAGCCTTCCAAGCTGCTGCACAATAAGCCGGACAAGTTCATCGGCAGGTGGAGTAACCCAGGAGGTAGGGGGTTGGGCGCAAAAGGCCTGCAGGAACACAGATTCCTCAGAGGTTGGATTAGAGGACTGCCATTCACCTCTCTGTTTCAGGATTTCGAGGATATCACCAAAGGATACCTCAGAGGGTGACCGAGGGGATCCTTCCCCCTCATCAAAATCTGTGTCTTCAGTGAGGGACTCCTCTGTGGAGTCCATGTGCTTCCTCTTACACAAACTTTTCCGGTAGACTTCCTCAGTGGGAGAAGCTGGGGAAGACAGCGGAAAAGGGGTTTCCTATGGAAATATGTCCTGAGGCCCTTGCACCCGGTGTCCGCTCGGTGCAACTTGTGAAACCAGTGTAACAGAGGAGGGTGGAGGGATAGACAGTCCAGTATCACCAGCAGCAACGAAAGCCTTCTCCATCAGTTAGAAGGCTGGTCCACCTGAAGAGGAGTGAATGTCCAGGACAGGGGTCACCCCTCCCCTAAGTGGCCCAGTCTGCTGACCCAGAGTCCCTGGATGGCTGTGGAGCAGCAAACTATGCATGTCACAACTGACATCCTGGGTTGTAGCAAAACTTTCCTGCCATGAAGGCAACTGCGGTTCCTTAGTGAGATCCATAAAGGGAACCACAGAAGGGGAAGACTGTGCTATATCCATAGACTTCAAAGGCAATGAAGGAGGAGAATAAGAAGGAGTCTTTGGAGATGGGTGATCACCTCTCAAGGAAGGATAGTTCCTGGGGGGTGGGATACCTCTGGCCAAGAGCAACTGATCCACAAGACGCAACACATCGTGTTCGGAAAGGCTTCTAGTGGACCTCATGGAGACTGAGGGAGAAACAGGCCTGTCCATAGAAGAGGCAAACTCGGTGTCCATCTCAACAGTCCGCACCGAGAACAACAGTGCCGAGAGAGACTGGCCTATGGGTGTCTGCACCAAAGAGGTCATCGGTGCCGAGGTCACAGTCTGCACCAACACAGGGATCGTTGCCGAAGTGGTTGTCGGTAATGAAGCAGGAACTGACAAAACTGGAGTCAACAATAAAGGTGTCGGTTCCGAGTAAGATGTTGAAGCCAACGTGGTCAAGGACTGCACCGACTAAGCGGTCGGTGCCGATACAGTGGTAATAGTCTGAACCAAGGAGCTCCTCGGTGCCAATATAGTGAAGGCTGCAGGAGAAGATGGAGCTGAGATCACTAATGGAGCCGAAGGCCTCGGTGCCGAAGGTCTAGACACCAACAGCACTGGGGCTGACTGAGTGAGCTCCGGAGCTGAAACTTTAGCCTTTTTAGGTTTTGGTTGGCGGGAGTCCCCAGCTGGGGACGAAGGCAAAGATTTAGCCTTGGTAGGAACATCCAAGATTTTCTTATGGGCTCTAGGAGGGTTTGAGACCTCCGACCCTGAAATAGCCTCTGAAAAGGGAGATTTAAGAAGTTCCATTCAGCAACAACTTGTTTTTCCTTTCCAACAAAGTTCTATTTTCAAACTTTTCACAGATAGTAGAGGGCGGGTCAACAGATAAGTGGGACACCCCCAAACAATAAATGCACAAAGAGTGTGCATCAGATGTAGGTAGTTTGTGTCCACAATCAGAACACCGTTTAAACCCCGGACTACCTTTCTCATCTGCCATGATAGTAAAAATAGATAGTAGAAAAGGGTACCAGCAATGGTACAAAAGAATACCTGAAGGTATGAAAAAAAAAGGGGGGAGATTGCCAACGATGGTAAGGGGAGAAATACCCTGCAGTAAAAAAGTAGAGAAAGAGAAGAAAAACTCAAGAAAATATGATCGCTAGATGCGATAGGGTAAGAGACAACAAAATAGAAACTTTTCTGACAGAAAAGTAATACAAATGACTATTAGACAACAAATAACTGTACTTAGCTCAAGAGAATCAGCTTGACACAACCGAATGGCAACGCGGCAAACAAAATCTGAGGTAACAGGGAGAGGGTGATTGTGGGTAAGAGTTCAGCTCGAGAGTTTGAAGCTGACGCGAGCTTGGAGAATGGCCGGCTCAGTTCCCATGCATTAAGGAATGAACGAGGATTAACAATATCAGATCAAAGTGATACCATAGCTAAGCAATCCAATAACTACTTTATACAGTCACTAACCAATCAGGTGACTAATCAAGCACTCGATGTCCCTACGGAATCAAATAACCTCCTTCAGTGCTTCTCCTTCTAACCATTTCCCACAGATACCATTAGAAATACGTCAAAGAATTAAAGCTTGATACAACTGCCCCTAACAGTCTACCTGGTAAATATCTTAAAACAGAAGCTGAGGGATTTGTATATCCAGTATCAATTTTGATATATTGATCTGTCTCTGAAAATAAAGTCCCCTAGTTATGGAAAAAAATCTTTAATTATTCCACTGCACAAGAGTGGAATCAGAACAGATCTTTCAAATTATAGGCCTATTGCCATCATATTGCCTGTATCACAAACACTAGAAAAATATATTCATACTCAACTTCTCAATTATCTAATAGCTAACCAGATTCTTTCTTCAATTCAACACTGCTTTCATTCTCATCACAGCAAAATTATTGCTTTGTTGAATTTTGTTACTACTGTCAACAGCCATAGGAATGCTGGAAGCTTAGTCTCCACCATCTTCCTAGACTTATCAAGAGATTTTGATACTGTCTCCAAACTGAAACCTTACTCTCATCCTTAGGACTCACCAACTCTTCACTGCTATGCTTCCATAGCTACTTATCAAACGGAGCACAAGCAGTGAAATGGAAAAATGATACCTCCATTTTCTTGCCTGTAACGATTGGTGTCCCAAAAGGATCTATACTAGGCCTCACACTATTCAACATATTCATTAATGCTCTCTTCACTGCCACAAAAAATGCTACTCTAATTCAATATGCTGATGACTCAGCCATAATCTGTTCTGCCAATTCTCTATCTCTCTGAAGTCCAAAACCTTATTCAACAATTCTTCTTACTGAATAAAACATGGCTAAATAATTCACAACTACTAATAAACCCCAGAAAACTAAACTGCTGCTCTTTACCCACAGCACGGCTCTACCAAAACAGCAGTATTCATGTTCATCTCTGTCAATAGAATCATAGCAGAACAAATAAATAACACAAAATTACTGGGAGTAGTCATAGATGACCAGTTGAAATTCAACCATTATGCACCACACATATGTTTAAAAAAAAAATCAACAAAAACTAGGTACATTATACATAGCACATACCTACCTCACTGTTGTAGCCAGAAGACATACAGCCTCTACTTTCTCACTGCCATCTCTCCTCTGTGCTGTAACACTAACATCTTTGCTAACCTTCAAGTCTCACAATTGTCCACATGTGAGCAATGTTATAATACAATAGCCAAATTTGCAGTAAACTATAATAATAGAACACACCACTGCCTAGCCCTCAGTGAATTAGACTGGTTAGAGATACCACATCACTTTGCTCTCTCTCAGCAAACTACAATACATATACTTTTCTGTAAGCCAAAAAATCACCCAGCTCTTAACAACTTAATTCAACATTACTCTTCCAATAGAATTTTTGTGCTCTAGAGAAAAATCACTAATCACTATTAACAAATTGTCTAATACTGTGGGTGACTCTCTATACTGAAATTGTGTAGCCAGACTATGGAATCACATCCTACTACCACAGAAATCCCTTTAGAATGCAAACTCATTTAAAACACAACTAAAACTTTACCTGTCAAATCAATGGATCTGCTACTGTACATCACCATGATAAATGCCGCTGATGTCTTCAGCTTGCTATATCGTCAAACCATTTCTCTTCATTCAAAATTCTAGACCCCCTCAATTTGCATTCACCAATATTTGAATAGTTTTACTAGCATCTCCCTTCACTGTACTTTGTAATATAAGCTTTGGTCACATCTAATTGTCAATGATCCTGCTTTATCCACAGCTCTTTTTTAATATCTTTATTGAATTATCAGTTATAATATAAACAATAATACATTTATCCAAATGAAAACAAATCATATTGACATATTCTCAGTTGCAAATATTATACATCACATATAATCTTCTGTACAGTCATTGTCAATCTAAGATTAGATAGCTCACTCAATTACTGCCATCCCTTATATTTCTGTATGTAGTGTTTCCACAATTCCCATTTTTTTCTGTGTAATTTGTGCTTCCCCTTTTCTAAAGATCACACTTCTATGTTACAATATTTAGTACTGTGACATTGTGAGGTATTACCAGCTGTACCAGAAGTGAGAAAGAGCATGTGTGGCATCTGCCAGTATGGCTTGCTGATGTTTTGTAAATAATCTTATGTCATTTGACTGTCACACTGATTTGTACAGATGCTTGTATTAAAAATGTATTTGTAAAAGTTGCTCATGTTAAAAATGCTGCAACAGAATCTTAACAGAGTTCTGAAAGTGAACTGTGCTAGAGTCAGGTGACTAGATGCAATGTCATTCTATAACCAGTTGAAGGACAGTACTCTGGCAGCAGCAGTTTGCTGTTTGTTTTTGTTTTTCTTTGGAACCTGATATAAAAGATCTATGTTAGTTACCACAGTTCAGTTGCTAGTTGCTCAGTTGTTAGTTGTACAGTACAGTAGTGTCCAGTATCTCATCTTGCCTTGTGAAGCCAACATCTCAGCAGTAAATCTTGCCTTGCGATATTAAGTGAGTTTACTAGGGACAGTTTCTCTTTGTTCAGTTAGGAAAAGTACAGTAAGATTAGTTTAGTATTACTTCTTTTTCTGCATCTGTGAGATCCTATCCAACTGTGTTATTTTATATTTCCTGTGACTGAAAACACTGATGTTTATCGTAACTAAACATTAAGTATTTTCCTGTTTTTTATTTTATTAGCAATTATTAAATATTTTTATATCTTTTCATTGTGGCTGGTCTTTTGAGGAATATTAGTAACTGAGAGTAAAAGTAAAAGTAATGCCTTTCGGCTTTTCTCGGTTAGGGGTCGCCACAGCAGATCTCTCGTCTGCTAATGATTGGCATTGGATTTTTACGGTACCGAGTTGCCAGCCCAATGGCCACCCTTCAAAGAAAGGCACACCCATTCACACTCGCACCTACCTGCATGTCTTTAACGTCACTCAACCACGGGGAGGACATGCAGACTCCACACAGAAGGCACTCCAGCCGAGAATCGAATGGGAGAACCTCTTGCTGTGAGGCGATAACACTAACCGCTGCATCACAGTGGCATTATTAACATCCTGAGAGTACTTGTGCTTATTTTAGTGACATTGTGGCCACTCTGATAAGCCTTACTGCTTTGGTCACACTCTACCATTTATATCAGTATTAATTTGACACAGTATAGTTGGTTACCCTTTGTAAGAGTCTTAGAGTATCTGGCTGGTGGCAACAATCTACCCTGTAGTCTAGAGAGAGGGACACAGCTGGTGAATTGGTGTCAGACCTTCCCAGGTGTGTGTGTGTGTGTGTGTGTGTGTGTGTGTGTGTGTGTGTGTGTGTGTGTGTTTGATGCAGAAAGCTGCATTTGAAGTACTGTGCAAAACCATTCCTGTTTTTAGTGACTGCCTCTCACCAGTCTCAGTGGTGAGGAGTGGGGCTCCTTGATTATTGGCTCGGGGTAAAGAGGGGCACATCACAACTACTTCAAATACAGTTGGTTTAGACTTTGATTCCCATTTTCTAGTAATTGCTTTTTTGGTTACCAAAAGAACTAAACTTAGCAAGGTCCTACCATGTCTGGGCAAATCAGATATACCAGCTCAAAAAAAAAATCCTTAGTTCCATCAATTTGCTCATCTAGTATTTCTTACAGAGTAGTTTGTTGAGAATTTTTAAAGTCTGCCAGCTCATTACACTCCCAAAAATATGTTCCCAATTTCCTCTTTTTCCCTATTACACCTGCAGCATTTGCATTCTACCTCAGGAAAAAATTTTGAGGCTATATGAGGTATGAAAATAAGTATGCAACCACTTCCAAGCAAAAATCCTAAATCTCCTAGACTTGTTGCATACTTGGGAGCCATGCATATGTTCTGCCATTGTTTCTATGTGAATTGCTTATTCAGTGACTATTCCCTATCTTTTCTAACCTCCTCTGATTGATTCCTATAGTTATCTTGCAATATTTTATATGCCTTACTAATTATCCCTTACTAACAGCTGTCCTAGATTCAACTAAAATTTTACCATTGTTGGCCTTTCATTTAAAATTCCCCTATCCCTTTCTCTTTGCCTATACTCTGATATCAATCCTTGATAAGGAAGGCAGTATCTAGCCTGGAGTCCAAATTTAGTGTTGGCATCTTCACATTCTATTACCTTTCCTTCTCTAATTATTTATTCCAATACCTTGAGATTTTTGCCAGTTTTCTGGAGTAAATTCCAGCCCCCTCTTACCTATTACCTGTAACAATAACTGCAGTCATCCCTATTGGCATAATCTCATTTCTCCATTATCGTGCTTGCTAGTTCTTAGAATACAGTTCTTAATAATATTAACATTTTATGCCCTACCTAGTTTCTTCTCTCATCTCCATTTCTTTGAATTCCTAAGCACTAATCACATAATCTAGTATCTATCTGACAAACCCAATAAGACACCCCTTCAAATGTTCAATGTTCAACATATATTAATGCATAAGTATATTTTCTACTTTAATAGTTTGTTTTTATTCCATATGAATGTAATGTCATTAGCAAATGAATGTGTATTTGTTAATGTATATTACTTAATATCTGCTCATGTATATTACTGAATGTCTGCTTAAAAATATGTTAGAACTTTTTATCCCCGGGATTATATTGAAAAACTGTTTTGCAATAAACCCAGTCAGACAAACCCATAAACAAAAGCAAACTGAAATAAAATAAAAATAAATTTGCTGCTTCCATGCATTTTATTTATTTGCTGGTGGGGACAGATCCCTATTTCTGGTATTATGGAAGCTATCTAACTTGCAAACATACAGGAGGCCAATGAGAATAGGTCCCTGCTGGCATGGAATGCAAAACATAGATCACACCATAAGAGCCAACTGAGAAACTAAATAAGGGTATAATGCTTCAAAGCTTTATTTAATAGCTCAGGGGCTTTGATATAACAATCCTCTTTGTTAGGAACCTCTGGAGTCTTTCCTGCTGCTTAATATGTCTACAAAGGCACATCTTGAGGAGGGTATTATACTCAGTAATTGGTCTAAGTAGGGCTGCATACAAAGGGATGCTAATGTCTTTTAACCTGGATGATATGCCTTTATATATTAGCTATACCAAACAGAAGGAATTTCTGAGTATTGCTGCTACGTAGTAATTAAAGTCGAATGAATTATCAATCCATGATCCAAGATTCCTGATTACATTATCATTTTGAAGTAGAGTATTGGTTGTACTGCACTATGAGAGAGAAAGCTGCTTACTAAACATGACAGTACCTCACGTTTTCATATTTAATTTTAGTCTTTTTCTGCACATCACTTATTTAGGGTTAGTTCCTACTGCAATTAATGGGTATCAGATAGAGAGTTGACAGTAATGCCTAGTCTGCAATCATCTGCTTCCCATACTGGAAAATTAGATGCAAAAAAGGAGGGGTCCCAATACTGAGTTTACTCGTTACCTTCGTACTTTTGTACTTTCCAGGGAGGTACATTCCACCTTTCTTTCAGCTACTTGGTTAGCCAGCTCACCACAAATAGATCTACTTTTAAGGCAATTATGTTATTAATGATACAGGCATGGAGTACTGTCTTTGGCCAGATTCATATCGGCTGTGAGAACCGAATGCCACTGCCCATAGTCTGTATGACCTTTTCAAAGAAGTTAACTAAACTGAGTAGGTAGGTTCCTCCTTTGATACAGCCAAACAGAAGAGTGTCTAACTTGGTAACGTTCTTGATATCATAGTCTGAAGTCAAAAATGATGTATTCTATGTCTTGGCAACTGGGACTACTCAGGCTAAGGGTCTATAATTTCATGTGTCCAGGGTATGGTCATCCTTGTGTTGGGGCATCAGCACTGCAGTTCTCATACTTTGGGGACAAATCCTGTAGCTAAGCTGAGGTTAAATAATTTAAGTAGAAGTTCCAAAAGGGTGTGTTTGGCACTTCTTAATAGGTATCCATGAGAATTACCAGTTCCCAGGGAAGTAGCATTTTTGGTCTTAGAGAGCATCTTCAGTATGTGATTGTTTATGATATTAGGAGATGTATGGTATTTGGGAATTTGTAGAATTAAGGTAGTTGTTTTAGGGGTTATGTTCGCACCAAATCTGTCTACTTGTATATTTGCTACATCTTCTGGGTGTGAGAAGGAGGTGCCATTTAAGATATGTTCAAAACAATTCTGTGTGTTATTTCTTAGTTTCTTAACATAACTAAAGGACATTATAATTATCCTTGACTTCAGAAGCTAACTTAAGTTTATGACTTGTCTTACTAGCCCTGATCATAGCATTTCCTTGCTGATATCTTTGATGCAGTCTTTGATATAAGAAATGTTATACTTGTTATATGACTAACGTTTATTTTTCTACTGTTCTAGAATTTATTTAAGCTGCTGGAGCACCTGATACTTTGTTCATAGGTTCATAGGTAGGTAGGTACTAGGCTATCTGCCCGTGGGCATTTATAAGCCTAGCCAGAGTGTGTCGGCTTTCGCCACCCCATTGACTAATTAACTGATCCTCTGTCAAGCAGAGCCAATGAAGTGATCCCAGGGGTGTATTTTCTGTTACCCGTCCACTCGCCAAGGTTTCTCTTGAAGAGTGTTAGTGAGGGGCTCTGCCTGATGTAAGTTGGAATTTTGTTCCAAAGCATGGGGAGTCTCTGTGACAGTAATCTATCCCTCCAGTGTGTTCTATTTATTGTTGTGGCGAGGTTTAGCTCACTAGAGCGCGTGGCTCACAGTGACTTGGATTTCTTTAGGTGGAGCATGTCCATCAATTCTGAGTTGGACATGGCTTTGTAAGTCAGGCAGAGATCACTTCTGAGTAAGCAATATGCCACAGAGTACAGCCGGAGTTTTTTCAGTCGGGCTGCATAGGATATATGTTTGAGACCAGTAATCCTCTTGGTGAGGTACTTTTGTGGTCTTTCCAGCTGTTGGAAGTGTCTTGTGAGGTACATCCCAAATGGGGCATTGTACTCTATGATGGGTCTAATGAGTGACGAGTAGAGGGGCACTATAACCTCTTTATTTCTAGATGAAAACCCTTTAGTAATTAGATGGGCCACATAGAAGGATTTCCTAACTACTTTGGCAATATGATTTTCAAAGGAGAGATTACTATCTACCTGGGTCCCCAGATCTCTTATTACCTCTTCTGTATTAAGGGGGCTGCCACCTATGTGGTAATTCGTGGGTGTTTTGTTTTTCCCAAATGGAATGACTAAAACTTTCCATTTTATCTGGTTCTAGTAGGCATGACAAGGTCTAGCACATACCTTAAGGGAATAGAACAGCTTTGTATAATGAACCGCTGCATGAAGATCAGGTTTGATGATGTTGCAAATGAATTTGGGTAGCTCATCATAGAGTTTAACAGCATCTGTCTTTTCAAAACTCTTTAATTCAGAATTTCTGACTGCAGAAATTTTACAGATTTTGAAATCTTGAGATTTTCATCACTCAGGTCAGATATGGATTTAATTTTATCAGTTTGACATGTTTAATGAACGGTACCTCTACAGAAACTACAACACCTGCTAGCAGTCCTGCTGTTAAATGATAAACTGGATCTCTATGAGAAAATGCAAGAAGCTAAGTGGCTCCTTATTGATGGACTTTGTTATTGGTTTTCTTGGGTTCAAACTGTTTTCTTTTGACTACTGTCTCTGACTTACCAGCCAACGAAAACTAGAGGTGAGTCCTATCAGTTTAGGTCATTCCAGAATGAGACAATCACTATCTGCAGACCCAAATATTAAACTAAGTCTGGGGATCATACTTTGTAAGTACAGGTGCTTGCAATCTACAACAGCTTTCTGTATGAAGACAAAAATGGATGTGTTTAAAAAGAACCTGGATGACTTTCTTCCAAAAAGGGCACATTTTTCAATATTTAGGGAGCATCCTGTTACAGCTAGGAACTGATGTAATGTGTTTATTCTACTCTGAGCAGTGGGGTCTTTCGTTATGTCTCATGTATTAACTAAGCTGGCTAGCATCTATCTCTAACATGACATAGTACAGTTACTACAACTGCATTAAGTCAATTCTAATTCGTTATTTGACTGATGTGTCCTTTAGTGCACATTCTGAATATAATGTCTTGCTATTCTTATAACATTACCTGCAACTTTGTATGTTTATCGACCTGGTGCCTGACCTTGACACTGTCATGTTTTAGCAATCTGATTTTACTGATGTATGGCATTATATGTCATGTTTATGCTGTGCTACAATCAAAATGTGTTAATCTTCTACTGATTTTCTGTATTTCTGTTTGGCAGTTCATCTGGGGGTTAAAACCATAAGCTATTAATATCCTTCATCTTGTAGTCCTGGATTTTATTCCCTCGTTTTTAACCTGAAAATTATATGAATTTCAGCAAGTGAATTAATAAATATTTACTCTGTAATACTGTTGCCTTAATCCTGCAGTCATGACAGAAAAAGAACACTTTGAATTAGTTCAGCTATTTGATTAGAAAATAAATAATACAGGTATTCTCCCTCTTTCTACTGGTTATGCCTCTCTCACCATATATTCCAGGATCTCTCCATTTTTTCTTACAACCCTCTCACATAAATTTTCAACACACAGGTCATTTGGCATAAATACTCAAAAGTCTCATTTCACTTTCATTGTTAAACATACATCATCCCCTCCACATGCATTTTTTTCCCTTTAATACACTACTAACACAAACTACCTTTAATTTCATTGATTAAATGACTGCACATAAGAAGACTACCTTTCAAGATAAACCTTCTGAGAACCACCCACACCTGCCCAAGCTCCATTTAATTGCTAGCCACAGCTCAGTGCATTCCTTTAACTATGTAATATCACATTCAAAGAAACACTCTTCCTATGTTCCCTCTGCAGTGCCACTGACAACATTCACTGTATTATCTATTGTTACTCAACGCAGCGACTACATTATTCACATTTTTTTTGCATTTGACTATTTATGTATTTTAAGCATACACATTATGTTCTGTTACTTTACTATTCACTGTCATTGCATTGGTCTGGATAACTGCTGAAAAGGGTCGACAGGCATGCCCTCTTTCCAGTAATCAGATAAATAAATATATACATACTACTTGCACATATGCTATTAAAGAGGAAAGGTCCTAGTACTGACCTCGAATAAGCTAAATCAGTTTTCTTTGATGAATTAATTTATTATCATTTTCTGTGATCTAAGTAGCTTTTTACAAAGACTGCCACTTCACCACAGTACATGAAGTTTGCTCATCATCAGTATAAATAAATTCTATGGCATCATGTCATACTTCCTCCCAAAGTCCAGAGCAGCCATATTTTCAGTCTCACCCTTGTCTGATATACTGGTTGGTGAACACGCTCTGTCAGATATGGGTTATGTGTTCAAAATATTGTAATGAGCTAATCCGTGTCATGAACCCCACTGGTGTATAGATATTGAAAAACCTTTTCTTCAAGAATGAGCAATCAGTTTCACAACTACAAAAGTCAGCATAAATAGTTTCCAGGCTATGTTCTGCTCCCACTCTTATAAAGTGGCATTATATCTGCACTCCTGCACTGCCAAAGGACAGTTTTATATTCCAGTGATTTGTCAAAGTGATTTGAAAGTGGTTTCACTGCATTATGTTTTATTTCCTTTAGGAAAGATTGCACACACAATAAGGTGTTAACGATACTCAGTAAATACAACTTATGATCCATTTTTACAAGGAACATGTTTTTTTATACATTACATCACATTACAGAAGCATATAAAGATACCTGTTACCTGTAATTGCAGAAATGCTTGATTGCAGGTCATTAAGAACATTTTCCAAGTCTTTGTAGTCAGCCAAGGTAAATATGTGCTTATCAGAAGATGCCATAAGCTTCAAGTCATTAAGTCCTTTTACTCCAATTTCAAACTGATCTCCAATCTGTGAAATTGAACATGTTATTGCAGAATGAATTACTCAGGAACAATTTGATAATGTGATTTCAGTTATCATGTACATGGGGAATAATATGCTACCCTGAGCTATTAGAGACATGCATGTTTATTATCATCTTGGTGACCTGACAAAGTACTAATAGATACACATTTGTCTTAAGTTACAAAAAAAAAAAAAAAACAATGCCCTTGTTTGATTACGCAGTAACAGATCCAAAGTCCATCAATTTTATTACTATATAGTGAAAATGGGAAGTTACAGTGTACCAACAGACCAATTTATTCTTTGCAAGTACAAAGAAACAGCCACTGCCAAACTGTAAACTATAAAGGGCACAATTAAAATTATTATCAGCATCATCATCATTTTAAGATGAAAAGACAAACTATAAGTACCACTGTGATATGTAACAGTTAGGGGTCAGTTAGTGAGGGGAAAGAGGAATGTATTATGATATTTTATATCTTTATCTTGCACTTCTCATGCCTTTGATAAGGAGCATAAATGCATAGTTTAGTCATACCCTTAAACTTTGGCTCTTATATAAAAAGGTTTTCAGATCTCAAATAATAAATTAGTGTACACAGAGGATCTCATGATTTATATTGTTTTTGCTTCAGTTTTTAATAGAACATGAAACTGAACCTGTTCACTGCAAAAGTACTCTACTTTAATCTTTAGGAGAAAATAATTTGTGTTAACCACTGCATAATTAATATAAGCAAAGCAAAAAATGTTGCTAATATATAAATGCCTGTTATGCAATTAATAGCAAAAGCAGATATATTAGATTACAGCAGTCTACTTTTCCAGCAGGATGAATGCCAAAAACAGTAAGACTACATATCAAATAAAACTTCTCAATCTTCTACGCAACCTTGCAGTATACCATAATGCACAATGGTGCCATGCCTCTCTAATTCTTCAGTGTCATGTCTGAAAGGAGTCTACCTAGCTGAATAAGGAAAGAAGAGAGAAGCACCAGACCAGCCATGTCAAAGGCAGGAATGGGTAGGTATATAATGGAGGATGGACCTACTCTTAAGATTTATTTTTGTGGTATGTAAATAACTTTCACATCTGATAAAAGGAAGGCCATCAACTGTAACAACAGGACAAACTCTCAAGAAAACCATCCTTAGTGGACGTCTACTTGTGAAAATTCCTTGAATAACTTAGGCAACTGTTGCCAAACTTAGGGAGCTTATGACAAGGAAAACAACCAGAGATCCTATAGAAGTATTAGAGATATTTCAGAAATTTTATGAAAATGTGTATAAAGCAAAGACGTTTAAAAACCAAGACAGTGCATAAATAGAAATATTTATTGAAGATTTAATTATGCCAATATTAGAGGAAGGTGAGGCTCAACAACTAATATGATAGGTGGAGATTAGATAAAAACTGTGATGTATAACCAATCTGCAGGGAAATTACTGGGAGCAGTTGGCATTTCTGTAGAAGTTTGGATGGGGTCTATGTTTCTCTCCAGTAAGTGTTTTACAACTGTAAATGCCTATTTAAGTTGAATTGTATTAGACATTTTACAACTGTATATGTTTATGTTGAATTGTGTTAGACATCTAATATGTTTTATGCTTTATTATTGATGTTACTATGGCATGCAACAAGTTGTTTCTGGTATAATAGTATGTATGGTCTATTTGCATAGCTGCACCTTGTTCACTAATGTTATTCATGTAATTGTGTTGTGTGTAGACAGCTCATACTGGTGCCTAAATTATTTCTATAAGTTTGTGCTGTTACTGGTGGATAGAATCACATTAGAGAACCACGACAGATTGCTGCTCGCTATATTTTTATCTGTGGCTGCATAACTGTCTGGGTTTTTGTTTTCTAATGTTCTTCCAATTGGCTCAGTATCTGCATATACTAAGTACTGGTTCAGGACATTGTCCTGCATGTGGTAGCTATTTGCTCAGTGTGTTTTTTATAATCTTTATAATATATATTTACCATCTCAAAAGTGCTTACTCCTCTCTGTACTCTTCTTTTCTAGACCTAACACCACTCTTAAGTATTCAACTGCGGTACCACCTTTAACATTCCTATAAGAAAAGTGCAGTCTGGGTCTGAACTGTCTGCAAACAGCTACAGTTAACTTTGAGTATGTGTCTACCTGTTTGAGCCAATCTTCCTTTTCTCCTGGAGAGCACTGTGCTTTGGCTGTAAGCAGCCCCCCCCCCCATCACCACCACACACATCTTCCACTTTCTCTTATTCCCTTCTGTTAGCAAATAGTATCCATAACTGATCAATACTGTGTGTTTGTTAATTTAAGCTATGACCACAGTAGCCTACTGATACAAGGTTATCCTGGTTTTCCACCTGAGAAATTAAAAAAAGACTTACAGTTTCAGAGCAGTCCTTGGTCAATTGTGATTGTTTCTTAACACATATTTGTCTTGCTTTGGGATTGTTTCCAGCCCCTCATACAAGAACCTAACAGGGTCTCTAACCGCTTCGCTCCCCACCCTGCCCCCTATTCCCTCCCACCCCCAGTGGTCCCACCTTTATTGCACTCAAACCCCTCCCATCTTTCCAATAGCCAACCACAGCACTAACCCAACACTACCTCCTCCATATTCCCTCTACTATCACACCTCCTCAACTGACATGTACAAGCATACCTTTCCTTTGCTCATTGCATGCACTCTCCTTACATATCTTACATCCTACCAAAGCTCCATCATTCCCCCACTCATCCACTACCACTGTACTACTACTCACACCACCACCCATGTCTCACCCATACTCAGCTCCCCTCCCACCAGCTCAAGAACTATCCCTATGCACCCCCCACATATTCTACCAACTATATTACTCAAACGTAAAGCATCCCTACAACTTAACATAGTAACCCTCCCACCATACCTATTACCCACAGAGCACAATCATAACGTTTCCCTTATAAACAAACACATTCAAAAACTGACAAAACTAATAATCTCATGCATATCAAAACTAGCCCTAAGTGGAGACATCCACCCCAGCCCTGGCCCTACCATCTGAACCCCAATCCTCATAATCAGACTAGAAACCACAACTTCTCCCATATTACAGCCAATAGAAAGCCAAGTGACTTCCTTCTACTAAGCCTAAATATTAGAAGTATATCCAACAAAGTCCATGAACTCCATGCCACCATAGACTTATACTCCCCAGATATAGTCATCCTGACAGAAACCTGGCTAAAACCTTACATTACCAGTGAGCAAATACTCCCTACAGCTTACGGCATACTAAGAGTAGACCGGCTAAACAAAAAAGGAGGTGGTGTAGCTATAATATTTAAACAGCATCTAAACATCCAGATCTTAAAATCATCAGCTCCACAAATAGGCAATGAAGAAATAATATATACTAACCTCAACATTAACCAAAACAAAACCATCAACATAATTGGATGCTACTTCCCACTTGGCCAAAACATCCCTCCACTAGAAAACCTCCTCAGCTGGTCTACCCACCATCTCCCCCAAGAAACTATCATCTTAGGTGATTTCAATATTGACTGGCAATCCTGTTCTGGCAACAATCCAACCCATCATGTACACCTTCATGGCTTCACCCAACTAGTCCAGTCACCAACAAGGATAAATAAAAACTCCAGCAAGCACACTACCCTGGATTGGATACTAGTCAGTAAGAACCCCCAGTCATATATAACAGGCTGCTCATCAGATAGCCTCAGTGATCACTCCCCAACATTCCTACACAACAAATACCTGTACCAAGCTAAACCTGTCATCTATCGTCAAATACGTAAAAAAATAAACTTTAACCCACTCACATTCATCTCATCCTCAAAGAATGTAACTGGCATGCTCTAAAGTACCTCAGTCTAGATGACGCAGTTGAATTTTTAATACTACCTTCCTGAACATCCTTAACTACCATGCCCCCATAAGATTTTCCAGAACCAAAGCACAACCCTCCCCATGGCTACAGAAAACCACTAAGTTAGAAATGAAAAACAGGGATAAAGCCTGGGAGCACTGGCGCAAAACCAAAACCCCCGCAGCTAGACAGAAATTCCTAGAACTACGCAATAGAGTCAAAAAGCTAATAAAACGGGACAAATTCCAATACTAACAGTCTGCCCTAGACTCCTCACAACACAGCCCCAAACAATTATGGTCCTCCATAAACTCCATTCTCCACCCAGGTAAAGTCAGTACCCCTCCCCTTAACATCCCTCACTCCTCAGAAAATATTGCTACCTCATTCAACACACACTTCACCCAACCCATACTATCACTAGCTAAACAACACAACCCCCCTCCCCTCCAACCCACACCTTCAACTAGTAATCTCCCCACTGCCTTCTCTTTTTCTCCTGTACCTACCTCCAACATAAAAAAACTCTTAACTAAACTTAAACCCACCACATTAGCAGCAGACAACCTCCCAAGTGAATACTTACAAATCGCAGCTGATACTCTGGCCTACCCAGTATCCATCTTGATTAACCGATCTCTGTCAGAAAGTTGCGTTCCCACATTGTGGAAAGTCTCACATATAATTCCCCTCCACAAAGGCGGACCCTCTGCAGAACTAACCAATTACCGCCCCATAGCTATTCTCTCTCCACTCTCCAAAATACTAGAGAGATGCATACACTCTCAGGTCTCACACTACCTCCTTACTAACAACCTCCTTTCCAGTACTCGGCATGGTTTATGACCAAACCATAGCACCACCACTGCCTTACTCTCCTTTACTAACACTATCCTTCAGCATAAAAACAAAGGCTATCTCTCCTCTGCTACTTTCCTAGACCTATCTAAAGCATTTGACATGGTCCCACACAAACAACTTATCTCTGTCCTCAATAACCTATCCTTCTCACAGTCACCAACTGGTTTCAGAGTTACCTGTCTGACCGCCAACAATACGTTGTATGGCAGAATGACATATCTCCCCAACTACCTGTCTCCATAGGGGTTCCCCAAGGATCCATCCTTGGACCCCTACTTTTCTCTGTTTACACCAATAATCTAGCCTCTGCCACCAAACATGGCACACTCATCCAATATGCAGATGACTCAACCATCATCTGCTCAGCCCAGTTCCTACCCAAACTGCAAAAAGTCACACAGGAAGCCTTTTCCTCTGTTGAAACATGGTTAATCAATGCCCAATTAATACTCAACCCAAACAAAACTAAACTACTCATCTTCCAACCCACCAAACATACTCAAAACAACTCTCACTTTAACATCACAGCAAAAGACAACACCACTATATACCCAACTGAACACACCAAATTGCTAGGAGTGGAAATAGACAATAAACTAAAATTTGACATTCACATATCCATGACCATAAAAAGTCCACAAAAAACTAGGAGCATTATACAGAAATAAACAATTTCTCACCAAAGCAGCAAAGATTTCAATAGCAAATTCCCACCTTATATCCACCCTACTTTATGCCTCTCCAGTATATACCAACCTAAGGCAATGTGATCTAAACAAGCTAGAGACCTGCTACAACAAAATTGCCAAATTAGCCACAGGGGCATCCTACCGTAGTCACCACTGTCTCTCACTTGCTGAACTGGGCTGGCTTGAACTCCCTCACCTCCTTCAGTGGTATCAACTCTTACTCGCCCACAAACTAGTAAACCATCCACTAAATGTCCCATCCTCCAGAATCTACTCCAACCCTATTGCACCACCAGACCACTAAGATCCAGCAACAAAAATCACTTGCAGATCACTAAAGCCAATAACTCTGCTGGTGAAGCACTATTCTCTTGCGCCATAGCCAAATTATGGAACTCACTCCCACCCACAATTACCTCCATACCATCATGCACCAACTTCAAAACTTTATTAAAAGCACACCTAAAAACATGCTGGCTATGCCCTTGCAACTCTCACTCTAATATCATCCACCCCATCCAACTACTACCTTTCTTTCACCTCCACTAACTACCTTGATGATAGCAAGCTCAGATGCTCATAAGCCTAGTACTTATTATACAGCAGGAACTTCTCATTGTTACATTTGTTAATGCCTGTTATGTACTTCACAGATAAAGATTCTAGTTGTCTACTGATGTACTATGTTCTTCATCTGTAAATATGTTGTAAGTAATTTCTATGTTAAATTGCTAATCGCTATGTAATCCAATGTAACTACTGTCTGTTTATTTTACTGTGGAGCTTTTCTCCCCGGGCCTCCACTGAAAATGGACCCACGTCCAGTCGGACACTCCCGGTCAACAAATTTAAATAAATAAATAAATAAATAAATAAATGTTAAATCACTGAATGCTTAAAAAAGCAAATGATTTATCAAACCCATGTAAGCGAAAGCTCACAGTCTCGGATGCTTAGAACAGCGATTTTTTTTCCAAGGGAAAAAAATCGCTGTTCCACAAAACAAAAAAAAAGTAAAACATTACATAAAGATCAGGAAGATTTTTGTTTAATACTATTTTAAAAGGAGGGAAATCACCAGCATTGGAAATAGGCTGTGGTGGCTGTATTACCAAAAGAGGGTAAAGACCCATCAGACACAGTCCCATTTCGATTGTAATCCATTATTAAGTGTTTATGTTGATACCAGCTAAAGGAATGGCAAATATGTTCCCAAAATTGATAAATATGAATCAATGTGGTTTTATGGAGGACAGGCAAACATTTGGCAACATTAATATAACAATGACGATCCAGAGGGAAGTAGAATGTAAGAAAATACCACTATTGTGGTGGATCTTGATGCAAAGAAAGCATTTGACAGAGTAAGCTTGACTTCTATGAGTAGGGCAATGGAAGCATTTGTATTCCCTGATAAAATATAAAGGATTATGATCATGTTGCTGATCATAACCTGCTTATTATGTGTTCAAGAGATGGACATTAAGAAATTCACTTAAAGAGCAAAGCTGGAGAAGTGACTGTTGGCATCCATGTTGAGAATACATAATAAAAGGTTATGATCAGAGTGCTGATCATAATTCTTTGTAAGTGATGGAGCTTTACCTGCTACATGTACTACTAGTTACAGGGCAGTGAAAAAGAAAATGCTGAGTATTTTTTCCTCTTTCAAAGTCATAAAACTCTTAGTGAGTGCTGTTAGAAAGAGTGTAATATGGTCTCAAATCTTTACAATTATTTTCCCATGCTTGCCAACAGTACAGATTTTTGCCTCTTTTGTTTGGTCTGTTCTTCGTAAAATCTGTGGTTTTCAGACAAATTAGTGACGACTGAATTTATAAAATAATGGCACACATTTGAGTTTCAAACTTTGTATCCTTCAAAAAATGCAGAGGAACACACACCTTGTTCTTCTTACTTCTTAAATTTGTAACAGGGAGTCAGTGACATGTTACCTGTACACACAGCTGGCAGAAACTGTCAGATTTGACTATCCAGCACAAGACCCAACCTTAATTTTAAGATTGAGACTCGCACTACAGTAGCACTTAACTGATTTGTCTTTTTCTGGATATTGAAGCGTAAACATACTCCATGTACGACAATAAGGTTAATTAGGAGGATATATGAATGATTGTAGGCAAGAATTAAAATGGAAGGATGCCTCTCTGATACAATGTGTTTTAAAAGAGGAACTAGCTGGGATGACTTATTTTCCTTGTTTTATTTTCCTTAATTTAGGGTTACTCGCAAAGAAATTAAGTGACTCAGAAACTCAAGGATATAATTGGTATGGTAAATAAGGCAAGTTTGCTTTATTTGCAGATGATATTACTTTGTGCTTGATAAATTCAGAAAGGGATATCTTAGTGTTGTGGAACACTTTGCGTCAGTTTCAAGTCTTCAGGATATAAAACTAATGAAGGTAAAACAAATGCTATTGCTCAGCAATATCTATATTTATGGGAACACAGTAAGATGAAATAGTTAGGAGTATGGATTAAAAAGGCTTTTGCTATGGCTGCGAAGGATATGTGGGAAAACACTAAACAAATGATAATACAAACACTGAGCAACTGGAAAATTCTGTTTATGGATATGGATAGAAGATGCAAGCAGTGAGAATACTTGTAGTTCTATTAGTTTGACTTAAAGGCCAGACATATTTATTATCGACCAGAGGAAAGGTTCTGGACAGTAATTAATAAACAGCTGAAGGAATTTATCTGGGAGGGAAAGAGGACAAGAGTTAAGTGGAAGAAGATGATCCTTCCAGAAGAACAAGGTGGTTTTGAATTGCCTGATTTGAAGGGATATTTTAGAGCTACGCAGTTAAGGCTCATATGCATAAAACAAGCAGATAGTTATTATTTAGAGTGGAAAGGGATGATGAAGAAGCACAGGGTAATTCAAGAAATAAGGAGAGAGTATGATTTTGGATGTAGATCCTTAAGGAGAATAATAACTACCATACAGAATATTATCTTCATAAAGTTGCAGAAAGTATTCTAAGAACTAAGCCAACACATGAATGCAGAAAGATTTTGTCAACAGGGATAACTGTAAGTAGGGATACAGAAAATAGGCAAGAGGGGACTGGGAATTTCAGGAGAAAAATGGCAAAGGACCCAAGGTACTGGGAGCAAATAACTAGAGAGGGAAATATAACAGAAGTTTGGAATGCAAGTTAGAGACTGCCTTCCCTATCAGGGATTGCTATCAGAGTCGAGACAAAGAGAAAGAAAGGGATAGTGGAAGCCCTAAGTGAAAAATCTGCTCTAGTAAAGTTTTTAGTTGAATCAACAGAAGATTTTGTTGAAAAGTGGATGATTAGTAGGGCATATGAAATACTCCATGATAACTGTAAGAATCAATCAGAGGAGTTTAGAATGGATTGGGAAGACAGAATGAAAAAACAGTTAACAACGGAAAAATTAAAGGACACGTGTATGGCTTCAAAGTCTGCAGCAATGTCCAGAAGGTTTAGTACTTTTCTTGGAAGTGTTTCATAGCTATTTGTATACACCAAGCTAGCTTCAAATAATTTTTCCTCAGGTACATAGCAAAAGTTGGAGTTGTAATGGGGAAAAGAAAGAGGTAACTGGGAACAATCTTTTTAATAGAAAATGGAAATTAAAATTTTTACCAACTATATTTGAAGTACTATTTTAAATGAGATAAAAGAACTGGAAGAGGGATCTTTACAAAAGGGAGGGAGCAGATTACATAGAAATAAATGGAATTTCTGGGAACAACACATGCAGAATAATGCTCACAAGGAGATGTGAGCTTTATGGAAATGCAGGAATTGAGTGATTTCATGTAATGCTGGACTGAAAGACAGTTGTAAAGAAAGAAAACATACTGTGTAATGTGTGTAAATGGGAAAAATATCAATATGGTTTGTTTCCTACGAGTCTACATTAAAAACTCAAATGTTTACTTACCTGAACACCTAAACGCCAACACGTCTTCTTTGAACCACGAAAACAGCGATCGCCCTGAAGCGTGAAATCTGAAACGTTGATTCATCATGGTTGGCCCTTCTGCGGTATAGCTCTGTAAGGTAAGTGTGTGATAGTTACAGACCTTAGGGTTAGGGTGCGGGTTAAGGTAAGTGCATAGATGGTAATATATGTTAGATTTAGTGTAGGGGTAGAAGTAGGGTTTTATTAAGTGTATGTGTGTGGATTATTAAGTTTGCTTGGGTATAGCTTTTTAAGGTAAGTTTGCAATAGTTACGGACCTTAGGGTTAGGGTGTGGGTTAAGTTAAGTGCATACATGGTAGTATATGCAAGATTTAGTGTAGGGTTAGAAGTAGGGTTTAGTTTAGGGTTAGAAGTAGAGTTTTGGTTAGTGTATGTATGTGGTTTATTTTGTTTGTTTGGGTAAGTAGTATGTAGCGGGCGGTGGGATGGGGCAACTATGACATTTCAAGTTTTTGAATTTCACGGTTTAGGGCGTTTGGTGCATTTGCAGTTCGTGGAATATGTGTCAGCGTTTAGGTGTTCGGGTAAATAAACGTTCGAGTTTTTGATATAGACCTGTTTTCTACTACTGTATATCTGACTACGTGTTAAGTGATATTTTAATAAATTTGAATGTGTTTATCTTTTGTTAAGGTGTTTAAAAAATCTGAGTAATCAAACATGGACATTTTTTTTGCTCCTTACCTTAGTTTAAAGATTTCAGTCATTCTCTGGGGGTTAGCATAGCTTCACTACACTCCTCCCCCTCCCCCCATTTCGACTCCTCCTATTATCATTACATTGATGGGTTAAAACTCATCATCTAAACAATGACCTTACCAACAACCAGCCTATAGACACCCACACAGATAAACTAACATAATACTACAATTCAGAGCTTCCAGCCAATCAGAACACCTATCTTGTCCCTCTCACAATATTCTTCTCCCCTCCCACCCCTCCTAGTTCAATACCCACTTTATTATCTCTCTCTCTCTCTCTCTCTCTCTCTCTCTCTCCCTCTCTAGCTTTTACCTCTCACTTTACTGATACCACTCATTTCCTATCACATACCTACACCTACTTCTACTTCTCAGCATCGTAGCTTTCTTTCTCCACCTATCTAGCTATGAATCCTATCCCACCCCCATACCAGCAAAGTCAATGAAAGCAGCTACCACCACCTCCCTTTACTGTTATTACTCCCTTATCTGGTAATCACTCTTACATATTCTGCTACCCTTCTCTAAATACACCAAATAGATAAATAACACAATAAAAAAGAAGAAAAATATTACTACCCTATAAACTACAAACTTTGCTTTTTAAGTCAGTCATCTAACAGAGAATGTTACATATAGTCCAACCCCGGCCTACCCTCCCCCCACCTGATCATTCCCTCAATCTAACCACCCTAACCCCCACCCTAAAAAGACCACCACTCAATATCCCACCCAAATACAATGAAACTTCATGGCCCCATCTGGTTTAAGAGTGTACAATCTCAATGCCAATAGCACCTGTGACAAAATATCTTTACTGCATGCCTGGACAGAATTGTACCACCCCCACATTATAGTAACCACAGAAACCTGGTTAAGACCAGAAGTCAAAGATGAAGAAATTATACATCCTGGTTACAGTATCATTAGGAAAAAAAAAACAAATAGGTAAATGACAAGTGGAGTAGATATAATTTTCCAAACCACACTACAACAATAACGAAAAAACAGTGAAGAGTTAGTAATAACCATCTTTATTAAATATCTAAAAAAACATATTCATTGTAGCTGCCTACATCTTCAAACAATGCTAATACAATTGAAAATATCCTAAGGATGTTACCTCTACTATCAATTAAGAAAGCATTCTGCTCAGCAACCTTAACCTAGATTGTACTACTAATACAAATAATTCTCCCTCCTACAACATTAACAACCACTTCCAATTCACCAAAATAATCAATGAACCAACTAGAATTTACAAAATATCAAAAAATGCATACATTCTGGGCTACATATTTTCAACCAGCCTAGAAAAATCAAACTAGCGGTCAGTCTCAGACACTGTCAAGGGATCATCACCCCCCCCCCCCCCCACATCAAAAGAAATTATCACAAGCCTCCTAAACCAGTACACATTAAATCCATAAGAAACCAAACAAATTCTGATAAAACCATCTTCAACAATACTCTCAAACAATTTAACTGGGAGCCCCTTAAATACCTTTGATAAACAAAGCTGTCTCTTATTTCAGTATCGCTTTTCACACCATACTAAACCAGCAAGCCCCAGTAAAAGTAAACACTGTCCCCTGGCTAACCCATCAAATACAATTACTAACAACAGACTGGGACAAAGCCTGGAAACTATGGCACAAAAACAAAAAACAAATAAATCTAGAAACAAATTGGTGTCTAAAAAATCACATCAATACACAAGCTTTTAAAGATGAATAGAATTTCTTCTCTAACGACTGGGCCACGTGTGCAAAATATGTCAAGAGATTATAACAAAACTTAAACAACCTTTTGAAATGAGGCAGAAAACCAACACCAAACCCCTTTGCATCTGAAGCTAAGAAAGACATAGTTAATAAATTCTATAACCACTTCATATCCTGTAATATCCTCAACCCTCCTAGCAAAAATCTAAGCCCAAGGTCCCTACACCCAAAACTCTAACTTCACACCTCAAATAACCTTACAACTGGCCCAAATTGAGTATTATCAAAATAAACATTCAGAAACTGCAACCTGACAACTTGACAGCAGAATATCTGCAGAACTGGCAATAGTATAAGTTATCCAGCGATCATTCTTATTAATAGATCCAGAACAGAAAACTACACCCTACCTTATGGAAAGCTTCCTACATAATCCCATTTCACAAAAGTGATACATCCGCTGAACTGTCTAACTGCTGGTCAACAGAAATCCTCACACCACTCTCCATAGTACTTAAAAATGTATCCATCAACAACTTTTAAATTTTCTACTTGAAAACCAGCTACTCCCCCCCCCCCCTCTACACCCAACATAGTTTTCAACCTCAACACAGCACCGTAACATCTCAACTACATTTTCTTGATACTGTTAAAGCAGAAATTCAGGCGTGATCTTTACACTTTTCCTTGACTTGTCAAATGCCTTCAATACAGTTTCACACCAACTGCTCCTACACTGACTCCATCTTTATGGCTCCGTACCTTCTGCTATCAAAAGGTTAACCAACTTCCTTAATAATCACACCCAGTCTGTGAAATGGCTTTACTTCTACTCCACCTCCCTCCCAGTCACATCTGGTGCCCCCCTCCCGAGGCTTCATATTAGGACCCATACTTTTCAATATCTTCATTAACAATATGGACAAAAAATCAAAACCTTCCATCATCATTCAGTATGCAGATGACTCTACACTAGTCTGCTCAGCCACCAGTCAATCCACCTTAGAAACCATCACACAAGACCCTTTCACCTCAATGGAAAACTGGCTAAAAAAAATCAAACTGCTTTTAGATCACCCCGCAATCCATCCCCCAAAAAATACATTTTACTCTTCCTGAAAAATATAAATGAAAAGTTCACTAATCTCAATATTATCTCCTCAGACTAACTGAAAATTGAATGTCACAAATACTAAATTACTGCTCATCAACATTGACATAAAAAGTTCCCTAATAAAAAACCTCACATTAAGCTAAGTTCCCTATATATAGGGAAACACATTCTAAATTATCATTTTATGAAAATGGCAGCAACCTCCATCCTCCTCCTTATCCTCCTATATGCCTCAACAATATTTATACATCTCCATTATTCCACCAAATATAAACTGTAACAATGTTACAAACAAATGAGTAAATTTGCATACAGCCTCCCAATCCATTCATCCATTCCCATCACTGCAAAGTCCTAAACACTCTCAAATGGCTTGAACTTCACAACGTATCCCTGTATCCCAATTACTCATGGCACACAAGATACCACACCACACTCTTAATACACCTCCACTGGCCAGCCTCACCAACTGGTATGTACCAAATATAACCGTGCTCTCCAATGGGCTTAAACTAGCTGAATCCAAGAAATCCAACAAGTCGTACAGCTACTTCCTAGAGTTGGTCAGCATCTCTAAAGCATGGAACAATCCTCCAAGTAATATCAGATTCCTAAACAATATAACACAGTCCAAAGCTGCATTGAAAGATCACCTGTTGAAAAGCAGACTGTGTAGTTGTACTTTATACTCAGTTGGATTGTTTCTTTCATCCTCTTTTTCCCTCTCCCTTGTACTATGAATGTGCCTCTCCCCCTACTTTTTATGTATACCTACATGTCTGCTATCACTTTTTTTTCCTCCTCTAGGTGTTTTCCCCATACATAACTTCCTTTTAGCCATCTCCACCTCTAAATCCCCTAACACCCATTAATCCTCTTTCTGCTTTCACCATCATCTGCACAACACTACTTTGCACAGCCAATCCTCTCTCCTTAGGCACTAAACAAAAGTAATACTTCCCATAATGTACAGTTATATAAGTAAACTGGCCATAACAATAGATGTTTGAATAATCACTGCTGCAGCAGCTTTAGCTATATGGATTATATCCTGCCAAGGATATAACAGCCAGCCAGCTTCCAATACTTCAGGGCACCTTTTACGTGCCCAAACCATTAGTTAGCTCAAGTTGAGTTGACTTACAAACACAAGTTTAGGCACCAAGCTCTTCAGAACTTTCATGCCAAAAGAGAGAGAGAGAGAGAGAGACAGAGAGAGAGAGGCTGAGCTCTGAAAGGACGATGCTAGGAGCAACAAAAAATAAACATTCACTCCTTGGCATAAAATAAAATAAAAAAATAAAACACACACACACACACACACACACACTCACACACACACACACACACACACACACACACACACCATAAAACAAGGAGGAATGGAGAGTGGGAGTAGCTGCTGCAGCACTGATCATGTACATCTACTATTATGGTAAGTTTACTTGCACAACTATACTATGTACATCATTTTGACAACTGCTGCACTAGCCTTAGCTATATGGCTAGGTTACCCTAGCTTACTATATTTGGTAGATGGAGGGAGAGTGGTCCAGGAACCCTTAGAGAATGGTCCCAGCAAAGTTTGATCTAGACCTACAGAAGGAGTCAAGCTTGTAATGCCTTGTAAATGTATGTATAGAGGACCAAGATGCTGCTTCTAGAATTCTTATTGAATCCAACCCTTTCCAAAAAGCCATGGATGGCTTTGACCCTGCCTTGAAAACTTTTGTTGTGATGAGCATAACACAAGTTAACAGCCTGAAACAACCAGTTGGAAATAGTCTGTTTTTACACAAGTTGTGCCTTCTTCTTATGAAATTAACAACTGATTAAAGGATTTGAAAGATTTAGTCTAAACTTAGTACCCGCGTTGTCTGTGGACATCCAAGGTATGGAATATCCTTTCTCACTCATTTTTAAATTCAGTAAAGAAAATGGGGAAATGGATAGTTTGGCTTAAAAAAAACTTGGATACTACTTTATGCCTAAAAGAAGGATTAACTGTCAAAGAAGCACTAATACGATTGACTCACCATAACAGCTTGCAAGTCAGACACTCTTCATGCAGAGGTCAAAGCAATGAGTAAAACAGTTCTCTATGTTAAGAATGACAAGTCAGACAGATTAGCTGGTTCAAATGAAGTTCAAATAAAGCAAGTGTTAGCTTATGTACCACAAAATTAAGATCTTGAAGGTCTCTTATGTAAAATCCCTTTCAAAAATATTTTGACATGAGAATGCATTGAAAGAGGAGGCTCCATGGGGAGGCATGCTGAAATGGCCAATAAATGAACCTAAATGGAGAAGTAAGAAAGGTCATAAGATAATAACTCACACAAACATTATAAAATCAGGGAACAACTAGCCATGAATGGCTGCTAGTTGTCTTGTTGGTACCAACTAAAAAAGTTTTCCATTTCCTAATACATGGAGTATCATGCCTCCATTTCTACCTGCTGCATGTCCTCAGTAAATATGTGTCTCAAAGGAATTAAGACCTTATCACTGTGAAAGTTAGACAAAAATGACTGACGTAGAGGTGCATCAAACACTCCTGATCTTGTGTGAGTTGATCCATTCTGTGAGGAAACTTGCAGTAATTGCCCCTGGCCATTTCTAAAACAAGGGAGAACCACTGTTGTCTGGAACAGAATGGAGTTACCACAATGATTTTGGAGTATACTTTCTGAATCATTAGAATTACACTGGGTATCAGAGAAAGGTGTGGAAAAAGCATACAGGAAAATTCCTGTCCAAGGAAAGGAAAATGATTTTGACTTCCAGGCCTTCCTCCATGGAGTCTTAGAGCACAATATTGTCAGATGACTCCTCAGAGAGGAGGTATATAGGTTTATTTGAGACACCCCCCACAGATGGATCAAATATTGGAACCCCCCCAACCTAGTTTCCATTGCTAAGGGTCTGCCCTTGTCCTGCTCAGTTTGTCTGCCATTCAGTTTTGATCAGACAGAATGTAAAATGAATGCAGAGTGAGTGTCCTGTGACATTATAACCCAAGCTAACATAGCTAGTCTGCAAAAATGGTACAACCTGATTCCCCTTTGCTTGTTGATGTACTACATGACTGTGGTATTGTCTTGAATAAGTGAAAGAGGCCCAGGGGACTAAAGATGATTTAGAGAGTTGAGTGCCTTGATCAAGGCAAGCATCTCTTTTATATGCATATGCTTGCACCTCCCCTTGAAGTCTCACACACCTTGCACTTTTATCCCTCCTGAAACTGCTACCCAAGCAATGCTTGAAAATTCTGTGGTGACTATCTACTTTGAAGCAGGGAGGGAAAAGGGGAGACCAGGAATTGGGAAAATTTGCTGTCTCTACCTACTGATTTCTCTTCTGACAACCCCAACTCTTGGATTTGAAAAGACAAAGGATGTTGGTGATGGGACCAAAGAGACTTCATATACCCTTGTAACTTTCTCATGTGAAATGTTGCCAGGCTTACCATGATAATTACAGATAACACAAGACCCAAAATCCTGAGCTATTCCCTCTCAGCCTGAGTGGAAATATCATTGTCTTTGGAAGTAAAGATCTTTGAACTGAGATGTCCAGCTGATAACATAGGTATACAATCATGTATGAAGGAGGCAAAAAGACTTTTGAATGTTCTCTAAGAATCTGTGATTGTGAAGAAAAGTAATGGAAGATCTAGCCATGATGATGCACTGCAATAAATCTCGAACACCAGATAAAATCCAAAATCAATTTAATAGTACACAGAAATAGATGAGCGCTTTCGCGTAGTGTAACCTACGCTTCATCAGATAACATTAAACCAAATACTTTACATTTAAATACTCATTCACGCGGGAAAACATTCTTAGTATAATGATTAGCAGTTGATTAGTAAACAGTATAAACAGCTGTGATTCATTATTATATATATGTATCACTTTAAGAGGTAATACTATGAATTTAAAGTGCATATGCAAGTGGAAAAAAAATGATGATATAAATAGACTATTATAAATGTTACTTCATCAAAGATACATTTCCTAATAAATAAGTAATTTTCCACTAAACTACATAATCTAAATTTATGTATGTTGATCGATGTATTTTTTGAACCTATATACAAGTTGTATTATTAAACATTATAAAATTATATTTGACAAAAATTATATCTAGTCTATAAATCATATAATAATACCTGCATTTTAGAATATAACAACTGTGAACTATTTTGATCTATAAATTCATCTCAAAATATGTTAATAAAAATGAAAATAAATTAATAATGATAAAAACATATATATATATATATATATATATATATATAAGTAACATTAATAATAATAAATTGATTAAGTTTCATTTTAAAAATAAATATATATATGTATAAATGATTATCAAAAATATGTTTAGATTCCATAAATTTATTTAAAAGTGTGATACATATAAGCTATGTCTATATGCGAAATAATTATTAATTTCTACTAACAAGAACAGGTTTAATAGATAGATAGTTATTCAAACCCGGAGGTAGATGTGCACTAAGCCTTAAGATCCAATTCAGCTCAGCCAGAGCCAAGTCATTATCTGGATCTCCACCTCTTTGTTTACGCTGTACTACCTGTAAAACTCTAAAGCAAAACCTATGAGAAGGATGGTCAAGCATATGTTTCGCTAATGCATTAGTTTCATTACCTTTACGAATATCGTACAGATGGTTATAAATTCTATCTTGTAGTCTTCTTTTTGTCAAGCCCACATAGAAGGCTTGACAAACCATGCAGTTAGCAAGATAAACAAGATTACATGTATTACAGTCTGCATAAAATTTAGGAACAAAAACAAAATCAATATTGGGGTGTTTATATATCTGGACACTAGTGATGTAACTGCATCTATTGCATTGATTACATGCAAAAGTACCATAAGTCAATGGTGTGGAAACACTAAAGACATTCTTATTACAATGATCATTACATAAAATTTGTTTAAGGTTCCTACTGTTTTTATATAGAAATTGTGGTTTACTACCTACTATCTGTTTAATGTGTGTATCCATGATGAGAACATTCCAATTTTTATAGATCACTTGCTGTACTTTCTTAATGTCACTAGTATATTTAATAATGTAGCTAACTATGTTATTAGCATTATGTAACCTATTAGTAGCTCTATATCCAACATGTTCACTAAGTCCACCTGATTTAGTGACATATTCCATGTATAAGGGATCCTTATCACCCAAAACATTTTTTCTTATATTTCTTACCATATTAGGTTCATAGCCTCTACTTATAAATAAGGTTTCCATGAGGTCTGCCTCTTTTAATAAACATTCAGGTTCTTTACATAATCTCAAAATCCTCACGAATTGACTTTTGACTATACCATAAAAGGTATGTCTAGGATGCATACTATCAAACGTAAGAATAGTATTCTTCCATACTGGTTTTCTATATAATGAAGAAGTAATGGTACCATTCTCTATTAACTTTAGGGTTACATCTAAGAAATGTATTTCTGTAAGTGAACTTTCCTTTGTGAATCTGAGAAAGGTAGTGGTAGTCTCCAAGTACATCAGAAACTGATCAAATAATTGTGGTGTACCTTCCCAAATAATAAGAATATCGTCCACAAATCGTTTATAAAATTTTACAAACTTGAACATCTCATTTTCAAACAAGTAGGTTTTCTCCCACCAAAAGACCACTAGATTTGCATAAGTATTAGCGCAGCCCACTGTTGCAAAAAGCATCTATCACCAAATTGGAAAACATTATTGTAAAGTACCAATTCAAGTAGCTGACATACCAAAATTATCCTGTCATTACTAAAGGATGTTTCATTAACTAATAATTCTCGGACTGACTGTATACCTATATTATTTGGTATAGATGTAAATAAGTTTTTTACATCTAAAGTAATGAGTAAATATTCATGTTCTGCTTTATTCAGTGTTAAAGTACTTAAGCTCTCTAATAGATGGTAAGTGTCTTTCAAGATAGATGAGAACTGATTAACAACAGGTCTTAATATGTGTTCAAGAAAAGTAGAGATGTTAGATGTTATCCAATTTTCCCCTGAAACAATAGGTCTCATTGGGATGGGAAGAATATCTTTGTGTATCTTAGGTATTCCCTTAATAATAGGTGTTACTGGATGCTTAATTGAAAAATATTCAAAGATTTCTGGACTAATCTGACGACACATTAAAAGATCATATAATGTGTCAGTTACATTATGTATAATACAATTCACATCACTTTGAACAATTTCCTTATAAGTGGCATCATCCGATAACATGGTTAGCATATTAGTTTCATAGTCTGTTGTATTCAGCAGTACTACCCCCCCCTTATCTGCTGGTTTTACAGTTATAGTATGATTGTGTATAAAATCATGTAGGGACTCAGATTCCTTCTGCGTTAAATTGTAAAACCTTCCTTTCTTATTAGTTGTAGAAAAAAGACTATAGAAATCACATTCGCATAGTTTAAGAAAACATTCAATGTGTGGAGGCATCACTGGTATAAAGGAACTTTTACATCTGTATTGTGATAGTTGTGACTTAATACAGGAAACATCAGTTATATCAGAAAATAGCAACTTTAAACTAATTTGTCGACAAAAAAGTCTCAAGTCTATGAGAGTTTCACTTAATGTCGCCGGTGTTGCTGGAATAAAATTTAGCCCTCTGTTTAGTAGGCTAACATGTGAATCATCCAATACATAATGAGAAAAATTAAATACCAGAGTAGTCAATGTCTTGTTCTCCTGTTCTGTACAAATCTCTCTCCTGAGTATTTTCTTTTTCGTGGACCTCTGCTGTTGGATCGTCCTCTTGCCTGCGATATGAATTTCTTCTGATAAGGTAAAAAAGAAGAAGGAGAGGCTGCATTAATTGGCTGAATTAATTTGGGTATCGCTCCTGAAGCATGAGCAGCCTGGTTACTGAAAAGTGCCTGCTGGTTCGGAGGAGGCGTGTCTGTAGCTGAGCGATCATTATTGCTACAGGCACCTGTAGATGATTCAGATAAGGGTTCATTAGAACCTACGAACGCAGGAATATTCAGCGCTGACAAAACAGGCAATGGAGATACATCTAAATCTCCATTATTATGAGATGCTGGCAAAACTATATTATTTCGTGCTACAGGTTCTGTGTTTGAAGCAGAACTTTGTGGAATATAGGACCTGGGCCAAACAAATACTTGGCCCTTTAAGAAATCATTATGGTCCCTCATTAGTTTGCATTGCTTAGTAAGTCTAAGTCTATCACTGAACGCATTCACCTGTACAAAGACATTACGTATTTTGTTCAAGCAAAATTCAGAAACAAAGCGTTCAGTTAATTCTTTGTAAATGGTATCTATTTTGTTCCGCAAGTCAGTCTCCAAAGGCGAAAAATATTTCAACATTAACCTAGCATAACTGAAACCCAGTTCAATATTTAAGTCTTGCCACTGTTTAAGTAGTGTAGGGTGGGTATCCCCATAAGTAGGCATGCAGAAAATCCGCATGCCTCTGGGGACTACTTTGAAATGTAGACAAGCCTCTAAATGCAACCTTTGCCAAGCATAGCGTTGCAGCTGATATAAATCATCCTCTAAAGATTTCAGTAGCTTGTAAAAGTCAGTTAAATTCTCACCAGTATCATGGGAAGATGTATTACCAGGGTCATGAGTAAAGTCCAGAGACAATAAAGGGTTGGATTCCTGATATAACAGTCCATTCCAAAGCGTAGCTGTATCCCTCCACTCCGGGCTTGAAGATGGCATAGTAGCTGTAGATTCCATCATGTGCAGCAAGTCGCAAACAAAAAGCACAAAGTTTTTCAGAAGATGAATGCAACCACACTGCTGAGTGGATCTCCCATCAAACAAAAAACAATGAAATGAAGGAAAGTAATGGAAGATCTAGCCACGATGATGCACTGCAATAAATCTCGAACACCAGATAAAATCCAAAATCAATTTAATAGTACACAGAAATAGATGAGCGCTTTCGCGTAGTGTAACCTACGCTTCATCAGATAACATTAAACCAAATACTTTACATTTAAATACTCATTCATGTGGGAAAACATTCTTAGTATAATGATTAGCAGTTGATTAGTAAACAGTATAAACAGCTGTGATTCATTATTATATATATGTATCACTTTAAGAGGTAATACTATGAATTTAAAGTAATTTTTTTTCCACTTGCATATGCACTTTAAATTCATACCTCTTAAAGTGATACATATATATAATAATGAATCACAGCTGTTTATACTGTTTACTAATCAACTGCTAATCATTATACTAAGAATGTTTTCCCGCGTGAATGAGTATTTAAATGTAAAGTATTTGGTTTAATGTTATCTGATGAAGCGTAGGTTACACTACGCGAAAGCGCTCATCTATTTCTGTGTACTATTAAATTGATTTTGGATTTTATCTGGTGTTCAAGATTTATTGCAGTGCATCATCGTGGCTAGATCTTCCATTACTTTTCTTCATTTCATTGTTTTTTGTTTGATGGGAGATCCACTCAGCAGTGTGGTTGCATTCATCTTCTGAAAATCTGTGATTGTGTAAGAGATCTCTCACCCAAGTGACAGTTGGAAAAGACTCTGCAAATATAAGCAAGTCATCTAAATATAGAAAAATGTAGATACCCTGAAGCATGAAATGAGCTATAATTAGAGCTGAACACTCTGAGAACACTCTTGTTGCAGTCAAGAGTCCAAAGGGTAAGTCAGAGAGCTCAATGTGATCCAGACATAAAAAATCTTAAGAAAGCCTGAAGTCTGGATAAATAGGGATGTAATGATTAGCATTTTTTTAAATCCAGTGTTATCAGGAAACTTGAATGAGGGACATACTTCTCAATATTTAGATTTTGCCTCATATTTTTGGTCTGACTCTTAAAATGTATGGTTTAATGGCAAATGACTGATGACTCTAGTCATCAAAAATTATAACATACATCTAAGTTTCAGACTTTATTTCCTTCAAAAAATGCATGCTAATATGCATTTGTTTATTCCAGCAACTTTCTAAGTTTATAAGAGCAATATTTAAAATAAGCCCCTATCTTTTGGCCTTTAACTCCCATTATTTTAGGCTTTGTCCAGATTTCTTGAACTAAGAGGTTGTTGAGAGCTATGATGAGGAAGAAGAGCTAACAGGTTGTGAACTGACATCATTTTAAACTAGGGCCTTATCACAAACAGGACTAAGAAAGAAAGATCCAGAACTGTTTGCCAAGCATTTACTAAAAACATCCTTTAATGGAATTCCTTTCCAACTTGGGAAGGTGGAACTGGTTCTATCACTCTCTTGGATAGCATTTGTTGAAGTATAAGGGGAAATTAAAAAATCTGGTGGATGAAGAATTGCCCTCAAAATGAAGGATTTCAACCCACTGCCATCTGCAACCTTGAGGAATGATCTTCAAAATCTATTTGTCTGAAACTCTGCTGCCAAAGAAAAAATGGAGATTCCGACTTTCTGGAATGGAAAGGGGACTGCCCGTGTGAGGGTGGGGGTTGGGGACAAGGTCCCTTAAATAGATATTCTGACTTGTTGGACTGTCCTTGGTTTGAAAGAGGTTCTAGAATTATTTTTAGACCTCCCCCTTCCCTGCCATTTCTTCTTAAACAGCTGTTTACCAGCATTTTGTTGAGACTGTTTATTTTGCTTTTTGCCAAAACTGGATGAGGGGTTAAGAAATCCTTCAGGAAATTTGGAAAAGAGAGGCTGAAAAATATTAAGATACTTCCTCTATCAACTTATCCCTTTCATCACACTTTCTGATAACCTTTGCAGTAAAGGAACCAAAAGCTTACTCTAATGAAAGAATAATTTAAAATATAATTTGTCATGTCATTTGGAAGATTCTGAGAACAGAGCAGGGCGAATCTCCTTAAAACCGTATCAGTGGTCATAGCCCTTGAAGAAGTATTAATTGAGTCACACACACTCTGTAAGCAATGAGTAGTGACTTGCACTGTGGAAGAAATATTATTTAAAGCAGATGTTTTTCTCACCAAAAGAAACTGCTGACAAAGCATTCCTCATACTTTCACAATTGCTCAGAATAAGCTTTAACCTATGAGGCAAACAATTAAAAAATTCTGAAAATCAAAGTTGCAGAAACATACACTTTTTCCCAGTCCTTATCAATAATATTCTCAACCATGTCACAAAGTATAGGATTGGAATTACCTACATGCTTAGCAGCAGAAGGATAAAGTAAACTGTAGTTGCTGGGAGAAATTTGGGAAGAGTGTATAAAAAATTAAAAGACTGAGGAACTTTATACATTCTGTCTGCCTTTTTATGGACAGCAGATTATCAGAAAAACTGAATGCAGTGACGGTTCTACCTGACATAATCGAAACCACACAACACCGACAACCACATCACCGACACCACATATTCGACAGTCCATAAACACGAAACCACACATAACCGACAACGAAATAACCGACGGTACACAAACACGAAACCCCATACAAAACAAAACACATCCCCATTCCACAAACCACACACACAACACAAGCACACCAAAATCCTTACAAGCCCACACTAAACCTTAGCCTAACCCTAAGGTCCGTCACTATCGCACACTTACCTACCGGCTCCCTAACCCTAACTCACTTAACCCGCCCCTATCGCTCCCTAACCCTAACTCACTTAACCCGCCCCTATCGCTCCCTAACCCTAACTCACTTAACCCACCCCTATCTCTCTCTAACCTAACTCACTTAACCCACCCCTATCGCTCCCTAACCCTAACTCACTTAACCCACCCCTATCCCCACAGACCGTCAATCTCCACACTTACCTGCCTCGCACCCTAACGTCCGTCACTACCGCATACTCACACAGCCTTTCCCCATGTCGGCATCCTCGGCGTTGGTGTTGTCATCCGTCGTGTCGGTCTTCTGCATTGTCGATGTTCTGCAACCCGCGATTCGCGTCGGTCTTCTTCGCTTTCGATCTTCTGGAGCTCCGGATTCCGATGTCGGTCTTCTCAGCTGTCGACGAAGTCAGGTAGAACCGCAGTGACACATACATCCTTCAGAGATGACAGAACTAGGGAAATGGGTGAAGGTTCTGGAAATTCCTTCTATAACACTCCCACTGAAAGCACTGGCACATTCTGGAAATAATGTCAGAGAAAGAGAAAGAGAAACCCCTAAAGCAAAAGTCAGAAAATGAGTTTTCATTTGAGTCTGAATCATAAAACTGAGGTCAATATCTTGTATCTGTCCATTCATCTTCCTGTCAAGATTCAGAATCTTCAATCTCATCAGAAAAAGAGGTATCCCTTTTTTCTTTTACCAAAAACACCTTATAAGACGAATCAAAAGCTTGAATTAAATCCCAAGCCAGAGCCAGCACACTACTCCTGTCTAAGGAAATTTGAGAATGAGTGGATACATGTCTAGTTTTCTGTTTCATCTTGACAGGACAAATGGGGCCAACAGTATTAATAGCAGCAGCTTCCCCAAGGATGGGCACAACATTCTGACTAAACAGGGAAGCTTTCCCTGTTCCCTTTCCCAGGACTGACAAGAGAGACTCTCACTTGCCCAATGAGGGGAACCCAACAGCTGAAGATGATGTGGCTAACCCTTGGTCTACAGTAGCTGTAGATGCTACATCAGAGGGAGCAGGAGTACAAAATGAATGATCTGAGCAGCAAGCTATGGCTACAGCAGAGTCACCCACCCGCAGCTGAAGGAAACTACAAGACAACTGTGGTGGTAAAGGCTATTTGTTTATTTTTTGTTTATGAAGCTGGAAGAAAAAACAACCATGGGACTAGTAGTTTGTTCCATAGTCAAGCTAAAAATGGTCCCGCTTTCCTGGGAAAAACAAGCAGCAAAAGTGGTTCAGATTTTAAGTCTTAAAAGGTCACTTGTTCACATAAAAACACAGTAAAGCCACTTTAAAACACTTTGTCATACCCAAAAGGTAACGTGAACACAGTTTCTCCACAGAAAAAAAATGGATTTAAATTACTTTAAACAACTTTTAAACTGACAGGAAAAAAGCAAACTTGCATTTAAAAGCATAATTAAGTTTTGCGACAGTCTGTTAAAATAAAAACTCCTAGCTTAAAAATAACTTTCCTAAGCAGGAAAGTACAATAAAACAATTTTTTTTTTATAATGTGGAAAGTCTTTCCAAAAAGATAACTTATCTGACCAGCAAAGAAACAGCACAAGCCAACCATCAATTCTTGAAAGCCCACAGAGGAGTGTATTCTTCAATGATAAGAATATACTGATGGGCTTGTCACCCAAATGTGCCTTTTTAGTCAGCTCAGCTTGGGCATGTGGAAGGTGTCCTGAAGCTTTGGAAGCTGGCCAGCTATTATATCCTTGTCAGGATATAACTCATATAGTTAATATTACTGCAGCAGTGATCAATATAATGAACATTGATAGATATCTTCACTCATGTCCATGGCATATTGGTCCTCGGAGCTGCTTGTTGGCCCTGATCTTGTAACATCAGGGCTTCAGCTTTGAACCCCTTCAGACTTTTTTCCTTCCCATAATGCATCCGCCCCCTAATCTATCTCACATCTCGAATGATGCCTGAAAACAAAGGAAAGGAACGACAGAACAGGAATAAATCCTTAGGAAAAAAGGGCACTCTTCTAGGTCTTCCAAGAGATGGACAGGGGATGGTGGGAGGTCTGTCATATTGGCTAGACATGTATGAAAGAATCCATCGTTATGGCAAGTACATATATTTATATCCATTCATTCAGTCCATCCAATCCAACATATAGGTCAGGATATCCAGCTACACTTCTTTCTGGGTAGCCTCATGACTGGCTCTGGAAAGTCAGTCCAACTTGTAATAGCATATTAAGGTATACATGGAGAACCAAGTAGCAGCATCAGAGATGTCACCAACTGAAGAGGATCTAAACAAGGCCGTGGAAGTAGCTACGTCCCTAGTGCAGAGTGTCTTAGGTTTATATGACAAGGTCTTTATTTTTGATTAGTGTAAATGAAGGAAATACCATCAGACAGCCACCTTGAAAGGGAAACTTTAGATACCTTTTGTCCCAGTTTATTAGGAGCAAAGGAAATAAAGAGATGAGCATCTTTTTAAAATGGTTTAGTTCTGTAAAGGTAAAAATGTAACTGTCTGTGTACATATATACATTGCATTTACAAATATTGGTATAACTAGTGAAGAAAACAGGCAGATAGGTCGGGACAGACTTCACTCAGTAGCTGTTTTTGGAACAAAGAAATGACTTGTCCTGAGAAACACTGTCTTTATGCAAAATGATGTAGAGAGAAGAAGATAAGGCCCGCAGCTCTGAAATTCCCCTGGCTGCTCCTTCCTGGGGATTTTGGTCAACCTTATGAAGTCAAACCTGATTACTTCTCAGACCATCATGTTGGTTTGAATATGGAACTCTATCGATGGGACAGCTATGAGCTACTCATGCAGGTACAGAAAAATCCTGAATACTCATGGTTGTAGATTAGCGTCTGGTGAACACCACAGAGGCTGTGGTGAGACCAAATGACAGGACCCTGAACTGATAATAATTGGCTCCTACTCAGAAGCATGAGACTCTCATTTACTTATTATCAATCTTGATGTGAAGGTAAGCATCATGGAGATCTACTGAACCCATTCAGTTGTCCTTCCTGATATACAGAAGAATTGACCGCACTGTGATAATTCTGAAGTGTGTCTTTAGAAACAAAAATATGTTTAGAAGTTTTAGACACAAAGCAGATCTGAGATTCTGACTTCTTGGAAACGAGAAAGACTCTTGAATAAAATCCTGTCCCTCCCTGGTCTTGCAGGACCTCTTGAATAGCTCCTTTTTTCTAATACAGTGAGAGGACCTCTCTGGTAGCCTGTTTACCTGATGGGATTGGAGGTTTGGTAACAGCCTGGTGGGCTGCAATGGTAAGAGGGAAAATGGAATGTAGTAGCCTCTGGATATAATCCCTCTTACTCACATGGCCTGCCATGCAGTGGGGTAGAAGAGAGACAATCCCCAAATGCCTCCAGAGTGAAGCCATCAGGCAATGTTTCAGGGATACTGCCACTTTCTGTATAAAAATGGCAGTGGTATCCCTGGTTTTGTGGACCTCCTCTACTTCTGTGCAAATATTCATTGAAGGGGGTATCTCTGCCACAGCTGTCCCAGTCTGAAGGCAAGATAAGCTGCTGACATTTCAACTTTCAGAACCAAAGTGAACAAGGCCCTTTCTGGTTCCTGCTATGTGCTCTTTGTGAGGCCTAATACTTGACTCTAATAGCAGATAACATCTTAACATCTTGCTTGCATACTTTCTTTCAAGATGGTCCAAACAGAGATGAACCATGATAAGGGGCATTTGTGAAGGATGACTTGAAGTTGTCCACAAAGTTGCACAAGCTCAGCCAAGCACTGCATCTCATGGGAATGCCTTAACTGGCTAGTCTGGCTGCTGCATCTGCTAACATGTGCATAAGCTGCATGAAAATGTTATAAATGTTTGACATAGCTGAGATGGTTGTTTTCAGTTGCTTACTAGTGTCAGTGCATTCTTCAGAGCAGATAGGGCCCATTGAGTTAAATCCCTCTTGAATCTGTTCATATGGGTGATGTATTTCAAGGTCCTCAGTAATAAAGAACCCAAAGTGTACATCCATTTCCCTAGTCTATCTATCTGGACACTTTATTAGGTGGGTGTATTGAATGAGAATCTTCCAATAGTTCTCTCTTTGCAGTTACCATGATAATGGAGTTCATGGCTGGGGATTTTGACTAAAATATTTGGTCTTTGGAAGGTCTGAGGATTCTGTCAGATTTTCTGGGGACTACCTTGCAATTATCTGGCTCCTGCCATGACCTCTGAGCTGCCAAGTCTATAAGCTTGTCAGCCAGAAGAACCACCCAGGAAGTATATGGTGCCAAACTATAAGCCTCAATGAGAATCGTCTTGTCCCATGGGGGGGTGGGGGGGGGGGGGCTGGAGTTCTATGGGCCAAGCTCCCATCTGGTGCATATAGTGCAGGATATTGCCAAATGAAGCATCTTCTGGAGGGGACACCGGGGAAGCCTTTTGATCCTCCAAGATAGAATTGGAGGTGAGAGACTCCAATGGGGAGTCTTGGTACTTCCATTTGCACATCCTCTTTTTGGTGCATCAGGGATGGCTTCATTTGCTTCCTCAAAGGCCTGAAGCTGCTGTTGAGCTGACGGTTTGAGACTTACTGTTCAGCTCAGGCTGCTGTGTGCCTGAACAGAAGATGGAGTCAAGATAGGAAAGGAGTTCCTGAATGGATCCAATCTTTTGGGGGGCATTGAGTGTAGTTTCCAGCTGGGGAATCAATCATTCTTCCCAATACCTGAAAATTTAAGCCAACCATAGATTAATCCAAAGAACTCTCACAAGCCAATGTATCCAAAACTCCCTTCAGAGTTCCTGAAATGACGGCAAGAGGGAGCTCCAGACCAAAATCTTTGATGGCTCCAATATGGGGACGGAACTGAGGAGCCATAGGACAATAACCTTGATAATGGCAAAGGAACTGAACTCAACAGATCTGAGGCCAGTGTCAAGATAATCAGTCCGACCCCTTGGCACTGGAACTGTGTTGCATCAGATAAAATCAGAGTCAATAAAGTTGAATCTGGAAACCTCAGTGACAAAGCTATCTGGAAAGTCTGCAATGAGGACACAGACCCTGGGACAAAGAGTAGACCATATGACAACAGAATAGAAGCCCAGACCAGAAATGGGACATAGAGCAGGGTAAAATGTGTGGATGTGACCACCTTCACAGCAGAAGGTATCAGTATGACTCCCTACTTCATCTGGGTTCTCAGGAACCTCTGCATCAAGAGGTCCAGAACAGCTGCAGAGGTACTCCTGTAAGGCTTGAAGGATCTTGTGATAGTGCTGATGAGGGTCTGGAAGAAGTGTGCTGGTCCAATTTTTCTCCTAATAATTTTTTTCTTGAAAATCCCATAAGATTATAGGGTCTAAAACAGAAGTGTCCAACCCGCAGCCCGCGGGCCGCATGCAGCCCTCAGAGCTCTTCCATGCGGCCCGCGACCCTTAATTTAAATTTAATTGAAATTTAACTTTTTTTCCGTGTGTTTACACGTCCGCGTACTTCTGCTGTTCTGCGCATGCGCCAACTTTCTTTTTTTCACGTTTTTTTTCATACCAGCATCTTTCCGCTGGTATGCGCATCTGTAACACCGTTGATTCGTTTTCATTTACGGTGAAGGAAGGAGTGAGATCACGGTGAAGAAAGTGGATTTATTATTTACTGACTACTACAACATCTATTCTACAGCAGTAAAAGGTAAGCTAAGCTATATAATTACAGTTGACTGAAGGATGCTTAATATTTGACCTAGACTCAGAAATGACTACAGCTGCTGGGTGGGGAACTGTCTGTGCATGAAAGCAACTATACCAATTGTTTCCTCAGTTTAAAACAGTTACTAATGTGGCTCTGTAAATGTGTGTATTTGTGTGACATAAGATGGGCTACTTTTTTTATCCAGTACATGGCTTGGAAGATGTAGCAGTTACTACTAATTTTTTTTTCTTACAGTCAACATTAAGGTATGCGCAGAATTTCAATATGGCTTATGTAGGTTCTGTTAACAGTGTGGTCATTATTTCTTTTAGCTCCTTCCCTCAAATCTCAAGAGGTGTGAACTGAAAGTCGCTAAACTTTGTTTAGGAGCAGCAATTTGCAGTACATTTGTGTGATTGTTAGAATTATCACTTTCCTTACAATTACAACACGGAGGCAAGTGTCAATTGAAGAATAAAAGTAACATGTACACAAAATAAATAAGTGCTTTCATCTCTTTAATAGTATTTCTTTGGGAACCCTACTGGGTCTATTGAATATGATGAAATTCTGTTTGACTATTAAAGCAGTGAAAGCACTTATTCATTTATTTTGTGTACACGTTACATTCATTCTTCACCTGGAACTTGTTCCTTTGTGTTGTGGTTTTTAAATTTTAGTTACATTTTTGTGTTTTCTTCTTTGTAATTAAATATCAGACACTTAAATAGATGATTATTTTTGGAGGTAGGTGTAAGAAGACTTGCAATTTTATACATTTGTCAGAAATATCTTTGTCTGTCACTGTGTTGTCTCTTCTTTCAGCTTTGCCCAAGTCTAACATCAAACTGTGGCTGTCTTTTGGGGGTAGGGAGTGAAGAAGCATGCTGTGTGTATATGTATCTATATAGCAATCTCTCTCTCATACACACATATATATATATATATATATATATATATATATATATATATATATATATATGTATGTGTGTGTGTGTGTCTATGTATATATATATATATATATATATATATATATATATATATATATATATATATATATATATAAAAGGAACCACTTGAAATGTAGGACTGTGGCAGTTTGTGTCTTTATCCCAGTCTAACACTACAGTGATGCACATAAGGTGGGCAACTGTTTGTGTGTGTGTGCATGTCAGGGGGGGGCAGGCAGTATTCCTAGATATGATGCATGTATTCTTGCAAGCATTTTATTAGTAACTGATGTTTTTTCAGACAAAAATTTATTTCTTACTTGAAAGAAAAATAGTAAGAGTGCATTTCTTTTCTTGATTATTTGTTTTGTGCAGACCATTATGGGATCAAAAGGTTGGAAAATGTCTGAAAATGCCCCTTGGTGCGTCTGTGACTCCCATGGCTTCTGGGGGCCTACTCCAAACCCCATCTTAATTTGATTTGATCCACAGTAATTACAATGCCCCTTTGGCTATTTAGGGTGTGTTGAAAGGAAGCAGGAAAAAGCACATTTGAAAAGTAATATTGTATGTCTTTCTGTTCTCATGTTGCAATATTCCAAACTCTTGGGTTATCCTCTGCTTGCTACCCAAATGGCTGGCCAGTTTATAGGAGCTTGTAGCCACTGCTAGGTACGTAGGACATCTGACATTGGCCTAGGGACCATGGGTCGTAAAAAGTGATATCTGCACGTATCTTTCCTCAGAACTTCTCTGTTGCCAGTTAAATATCAGCACTGCCTGCTGTCTTTGCCGTTGGATCTTCAAATTCAGAAGATAAGTACCCCGTTGGGGCTCTTTCTAATTCCTTTTTGTTACTGCATGCATGTTTAGGTTACATGTCATCCAGGAAAGGAAAGTCCAGGTGCGGTGGTCAGATCCCCCATAAGGATGCCCACAAACTCTGCCTTTTTTTGTCTAGGCTAGGGTCTACACATGACCATCTTACTCGCACAATCTGACAAGCCTTCATACCTAAGACATGACTACACAGTCGTCTGCACACCTTGAATATTTAATAGAAGGGTCATCTGGTCAGTCCATCAGTCCATAGAACTGCCCAAAAAGGCGGCCAAAATTTCCAGGTCTGAAGTTGCTACTGCTGCCTCTCCTCCATCAGACGTCCCTCCTGTGGCCACCATTCGCCTGGAGGAATGTTCGGAGTCTGCTGAAGCAGGTATAGCAGGTACCTCTTGGGAAGCCACAGAACCTAGGGCAGAATGAACATTCAGGGAGGCCTTGCAGATGTTGCCTGGTGATGACGAGGGGGAACCTTAGGCTGTTACGGCTACCCAGACAGGCCCTTACACTGCTTGCCAGCAAATGGAATCTAGGCCTTCCTTAGTCCCTTCACCCTCTCCTAGAGACTGAGAATTTTGAAAATTAGACAGAGAAAAGGTGCTCTGTCTGTGAGTGGTAGCCATGTGTAATGTTCCAACACATGGCATTGGTGGGTTCTTTGGTCAATGAGGAGATCGATCTGCATATTACACTGAATGCGATTTGTAGTTTTTCAATTTCTGCACTAGAATGGAATGTTATTGATTAAGGTAGTCCTTATTCCAGTTTGGGTATTAACACATTTTTGCTAAGCCAGGCTTTGCAGGTTACTGGAGTTAACAGATTGGAGATTAAAACAAAGTTTGTGTTGGGTCAGTGTTTTGGTAATGGTCTTGTCAGTGCATTTGCTGAAGGAAAGGCATGTCTAGGGGCAGTCCTAAATACTTTTTTTCTGAGACAAGTGGGGTATACATTGTCATTAGGTCAACTTGTATTGTGTTAGATCTACACTAGACAATACTTACTAACAAATGTGGCAAGATGGAACAATTAGCACATAATACAAGACACTAAAAATACAGATATTTTTGCTTCAAGCCTTTTCTCACAAGTGTAGAAACCTTCACAATCATTACTCACAACCCCAGTCTACTTGTACTTAAAGGCATTGATGTTAAACTAAGATGTTAGATTTAACTGTTTTTTAATAATTAGAATGAGATATTGAATTTTAGGGCAAATAATATGCATTTATTAATTTATTTATTGTTAAAATTTGCCTACAATACAGCCAGTGGGCCGACTTTGTATTAGTCCGCATATACCTGGGGTCTTTTGCTCTTTAGTTGGTCATTAGAGACTTTCTCTCTCTCTCTCTCTCTTTTTTTTTTTTTTTTTGCTCTTCAGTTTATGTGAGAGACTTTTTATTTTATTTATTTATGTATTTTTTTTTGGTCCTCACTTGCGGCCCTTGCAGCTGAAAAGGTTGGACACCCCTAGTCTAACAGAACCACATTTCATAGAATTGTATCCCCTGGAGGAGTGTACATTGGCATTATAGCCAAAGTACCTTTGGGTCTTGACTGCTTCACAGCCAAAGACGGGAAAAATGGATTCTTCTGCCTCTTACTCAGATCATAGTCTTGGGATTTGGCATGTTTTTCAAAAGGTTTCTTTGGTTTAGAAGCTTCTGTTCCAGAGGAATCAATTCTTTGAAAATAAGCATGTTCCTCCAGTTCAAAAATGCCCTAGGGCAAACCCCTTACAAGTCTCACAGTCTACCGTAAGGTGAGGAACCCCCAGGCACACTGCACATTAATTTCGAAGATCCTGTGTGGGATCTTATGTCCATATCAGAATCAGAATCAGAAATTCTTTATTGATCCTGCAGGAAATTGATTATGTTACAACTACACAGATAAAAATAGATTACGTAGACCAAACAAAAATGGTACATAATGAGATATGATAGATACTACACCAACTTATGTTACCCCATATGTAATAGCAATGCCTGACATAGGTACATTTTTGACCATAGCCAAAGTATTAGCTGAGTTTGATATCACATAAAGTAGTGGCATGAAATTTTGTGTTAATTGCCATTCACACTTGGATATTGGGTATTGCACATCACAATACTTTAACTAAGGTACAGCATACTGCACAAAGGATAATTGTATTGTTGATTAATATTGCACTGAAAAAGAGACAAAAGAAAGATAAAAAAGGATGGGAGAAAAAAGAAAAACATGGATAAGAGTTTAATATTGCATTATGTACTCTTCTTCAGCACTGGGAGTGTTGCTAAGATGGTAGGAGGTGTTATAGAATTTGATAACTATATCACCAAGACAACGAACAGTCCAACCTTTTATTACTTAGTGCCTCGGCTGTACAGCCATCACAGAGTAAAATAACATAAAAAGCATCAAGATTATATACTCCTAAACTTTACAAAACACACCCACTGCAATTAATCAATTAAATTAAATTAATTTAAATTACATATTTCCAGTCACATTCCTTGCTTAACCCTAAGGGGTCTGATGGCTGTGGGCAGGAAGGATTCCCTGTGACATTCAGTGGAGTGCTTTATGTTTATCAGTTTTCTGCTGAAGGAACTTTTCTCTCCATCCACCACTCTGTTGAGTGGGTGGTCAATATTTTCCATGAAGGACTTCAGTCATGCTAACATTCTTCTCTCAACCACAGTTTTGAGGATGCCCATTTCTTCTCCAACTACTGAACAAGCCTTCCTTACCAATTTATTGAGTCGCTTTGCCTCAGATTTCTTTATGTTACTACCCCAGCACTCCACTGTGAAGAAAACAGCACTGGCCACTACAGCCTCACAGAACAACTGCAGCATAGTGTTGATGACTCCAAAGGCTCTGAGTCTTCATAGTAAGTGCAGCCTACTCTAACCCTTTCTATATGCCACCTGAGAGTTTTTGGACCAGTCCAGCTTACTGTCCAGGTGCACCCCCAGATGCCTGTAGTCCTGAACAATCTTCAGTTCAAATACCCTAATCGACAGAGGGGTCAACTGAGGAACGAGATGGTGATCTCCATGGATCTACTACCAGCTCCTTCATTTTACTGAGGTTCAGCTGAAACTGATTAATCTGACACCAGCTCACAAAGCTGTCCACCATTCTCCTGCACTCCTCATATTCTCCATGCCTGATACTTCCTACTATGATCAAGTCATCCGAGAATCTTTGCAGGCAGGTGACAGAACTCAGTGTTATAGCTGAAGTTTGTGGTATACAGAGTGAAAAAGAAAGTTGATAAAACTGTCTCCTCAGGTGCTTCAGTGCTACATAGCACTGTGTCAGACAAGCAGCCCTGCAGTCGCATATACTGGGGCCTTTCAATCAGATAATCCAGGATTCATGGTATATTTCTTAAAAGTGGTCTGTTTATCCATATCACCCATGAAATGACACTAGAAAAACCTAACATACACAGGATCACACTCTAAAATTTTAAAGAACTTAACTTTTCACACTACTATTCCTAATTTAAGATATGGCACACAAGAAGGGTTTAGCTATAGATCACATTTCGGAATCTATGAAACTACTGTAAGTCTAATTACAGGCTAAATTCCCATTTCTGAAGAATTACCTAAACATGCAACAGTAAACAGCTCACACACACTGAAGTTGAAACTGGTGGGAAAACTCCATAACAGAAAGAAGGAAATCACAAACAGCTAAAGAAGGACAAAGCTTCAAAAAATAAATATAGTCTTAAAGGCTATGCTAGTAAGCAGAAAAGTCCTAACATTTCTTAAAATCTACTGAACAATACCCATGTTTTCAAAAGGAAGAAAATATTAGGAGTATTTAGCTGCCCAGATCCACAACTGTTCACGAAGGTAGCAAATTAGAAATGAGGAAAAAGATGCATTACAGTAGGGGAAAAGTTTAAAGGATCTTGAGGCTGAAGCACTGATGTCAGATCAGATCCCGCAAGTGGTACAAAGACCCATATGTCAGATGATGTACTGAATGAACAGGATCCCTAATTAACCAAACACTATATTATTCCCAATTCTAACACAAAAATACAAGACTGCAAACTTAAAAAATGTTTTGAACTTTGTAATACTATGTAAATACTCTGAATTCCTTTGACTGTCAAGGGTTTCCTGCTTTATATTAGAGGGTGTTAGTCAGATTCCTCTCCCTCTCTCTCTCTCTCTCTCTCTCTCTCTCTCTGTCTCCCTTTTAACCACTGATTCCATGAAAAATGCAACATATGAGCCTGCCTTGTTTTGCTACATTTGGCAACAAAGTAATACCAACTCCCTTACCATGTTTGCCCCTCAAGCATTTATTAACCTATACCATTCAAGCACAGCCTTCTATGCCTTGATATGATATTACATTTTACCAAAGAGTCTTTGGAGTTAAAGGTTCAGATTTAAATTAAGTTTGTTACTATGAAAGCTTAATCTGCAGACATTGAGTTTTCCTTCCAATACTTAAAAACATTTTTGAAAAAAATCTGCATAATCATTATTTGGGGTATAAACATGGCCCATGTCTGTGAATTAATTTTACTAGACCAAATCACACATTTTTCCTGTGCCATTCATACTGCCCTTGTCTGTTACATGTCATAACTATCTATAAAACAAAATAATGACTTCTTTCTTTCCTCTGTCTGGAAGATGGTCAGCCATTTTATAAGTAAATTATATCCTGAGCCTATTAATTTTTCTAACCTTAAATTTGTCTCCTGAAGACATGCTGCATGACAGCTCTCCCTAGCTAATTTTGCTAATATTCTTTTCCTCCTGATAGTGTAAGAGCTGCTGTCTATATTCTAATAAAGACTTGTTATATGCTTTCTAAGCATTTGTTAAAATGTGTATCTACTGGGAAAATAAACATCCTCAAATGATGGAACTGATGTTCCTCCCTTCTAGTAGAAAATCAAGATCCCTCCTGAGATAGGTTTATGAAAAACCTTTTGTAAGCATCTGCCTATACTCACCAGATGTCTTCTCATGACTTACTGATAAGATTATGACCCCTGTCTTTCTCTGAGTACTACTGAAACAGAAATTAAATCTACCCCCCCCCCCCCCATAAAAACCAAATTGTCAGCAAAATGCTAGGACACAACACACACTAACCAGCAAGGAAGCATAATCAGTCTCCAGAACAATATGACACACACATACATATAGACACAGGTATAGCAAGTCAAAACACATTCAAGTGGGAAAAAAACTTCTATTCTCCCTTACCTTGTGTAACACTCTAGTAGGTTTGCTGTAATTTTGCAAATCCTAAGGGTAGGAATGTGCACTGATGCTGGTGGTGACTGACGTCACCATCCTTATGCAAGAATATGAAGAAAGGACAGCTAGAATGATATACTGACAAGGTATAATGTGCAGGGTACAGACCCACCACCACAATCAATAAATATTAGCTATGCTGGCACACAATTAGTTAATAAAACAATGTACATGCATTATATCTTAAAATAATATTAACAAAAATGCATTTATAAGCATCAATAAAAGGCAGTTTAAGCTTTCTGCTACAAAACTATTTGCTCTTTCACTGATTTATTCACCAGTGTGACTGATAGTCAAGTTATGACTATTATTATCCCCGTGACCTCTGTTAATATACTGCTTCTTCACATGTGTAAAAAGTGTCTAAAAAGAAGCAAAGCTTATTCCTGAAGATATGAAGACAAGAAAATAGTTACTGAATCTAGAATTTGGCAGTGCATCCTTGTGCAACCACTCCAACCAGGGATCTTGCATGTCCCTAGGATTAAAATTAACTCTCTCCCACAGTTTCTGATATTACGTCTCATGTGTTAATGTTTTTCCTGCTTCTCTGATGACCATGTTTTCACTTCCTCATTGTGCCATACCTCTTAACCTCTCAGCACAAGAAATCTGGACAAAGACAGAAATTATTGGGGGGGGCAAAGACCCAAAATATGGACAGATTTTAAAAACTGCTCCTAAAAACTTTGAAAGCCCATAGAATAACAGGTTTTGAATTATTATGTATTTTCTGAAGGATATTAAGTCTGAAAATGAAATGTCTGACATTATATAGTGACTTCAAATCTCAATAATTTGAAACAAAACCACACATTTAATGAGGAAAAGACCAAAAATATGAGGCAAAAATCTGGACAGCTGAGAGGTATGTACTGTGCTGAGTACTGGTTGCTTCCTCGCTTGTCATTAATTTCTGATCACCTCTGCACTCTGAGTAAAAACTGAACTGGGCAGGAGATCATTGGAATAGCTGCCTCTGCATCCCTTTGGATATCTGCCTCTGTTAATCACAGCCTCTGTCCTTTTTGTCTTTTTTACACTTATTCTTCTGCCACAGAAACTTCCATTCCATGCCTTTCTTTGCCATTTCTGATTCCAACATAAGTATGAGTAGAAGGGAGCTTGTGACTCTGTCTTGTCTGAGAACAGTCTGTTCTCCATTGCTTTGGCAGAATGCCCTTACCCTCTCCCATTTTAACAATCAACAGTGATGGTTATGCAGTGGAAACTGAATAATTATTTTACTATGGCTTTCTGGTAGATGTATATTTGCTGCCTGACAACATAAATCTCCTCTGAATAGTTTTCAGTCAAACCAAAGAAATGCCTAATCCATGGGATCACCCCCTATGTCTTTGGCTGTACTTTGTAATCCAGTCCCTGGACTGGTCTGACTATATCACAAGCAGTACATGTCTAGGTTTTGCATATGATCTGTCCCTCTTTAGTCCCAGTTCATTAATACAGTCAATACCATTGTTTAGGTACACTCTGAGATGGATCACATATTAACTCTTCACCCACTGACCTGCCTTCCCTGTGTAGTACAGATTCTGGAACCATGATGGCTCTTCATTAATTCTCCTTGATTCTTAAGGTTCTCAAGTTTCTTTCTATATGTATATATATATTCAAGGAGTTTTGTAACCATGTGTTGCTTCTTTAAAAGCAGACATTTTACTTCTCCCAAATCTGCAAACAAGTTAAGCATATGCTCTAAGCTTTCAAACAGTGATAGTGTTGCTGTTGAACAGGAGCTATAGCAAGATAGGCCTCATCTTCTGAGACTACTGCAAATACCATTTCAAACAGTATTAATAACCTTCCGTCCTGCACTGCAAGTTTAGAGTGAGCTACCATTAATTAATGTTCAAAGGTTATCATATCACTCCACTGATCTGAACTGCTCATTAAGGAGGTTAAAATTAATTCTTTAATTTAATATTTTACCTCACCACAGCAGAGTTCATACATCAGGCATATTCTAACTGAGAAAGCCACCCACACTCAAAAGATCAGCTTCACTAGAAAATCCCAGGAGGTGCACATGAGTCCATAGAGGAGGCAAAGATGGAAGGTACCCTTAAGGAAAGCTTAGCATACCTTTTGTGACTCCAAGGATGAAAACTGCAATCCTACAGGAAAATCAGATATAACTGCAAGTTATGCCTAGGTGTAAGAGTATTTCACTTGTTGTTGTTGTTTGTCTTTCGGCTTTTCCCAGTTAGGGGTCGCCACAGTGGAACTCCGGTCTGCTAATGATTGGCAGTTGGTTTTTATGGTGTCGTGTTGCCAGCCCAATGCCCAACCTTCAACGAAGGCACGCCCATTCAACGCATATCTTTCGTATGCCCACTCGACCGCAGGGAGGACATGCAGACTAAGAGTATTTCAGTACTGAAATCAAAAAATCTCAGAGGGAAAATGTAAGATGCTTGGAGCAAGGGCTAAGACAGGGTCTAGTCTTCTGGCCATGGCTAATATACAGAAATTAAAGTTATGTACTGACCATAACTATGCATCTGTGTTGTCCATTTTCATTCTTCTTCAACATATCGGTTACGGATCCAACCTTGGATCAGACTTGACCGCATTCCACAGACTTACTGATGCAACTCTTGAGCTCTTCCTTCTACCCACAATACCCTAGTCAGCCTATAATACCTCAGACTGAGTTTGCTGCCTTATAGATCCGTCACTATAACAAGAAAAAGGAAATAACAGTAAAGCTAGGGCTCAAACTCAGAATGAGAAGCTTAAAAATATCCATTGGTTCACTCCATAAGATAACCGGAAGGAGGGAAGGAAGTTGGGGAAGAATGAGTTAAAAAAGAGTGAAGACAAGTCAATAAGGAATAAACTAACAAAGACTCCCTGGCCTAAGAGATGGAACAGCAGGCAAAAGAACACCGCAACTCCTTCCATGAACCCTCAATATGGCCTCTGCCAATCCATTACAGTCAATGTCAGCATGGGAAGGAGAGGGGGCAGTTCTGGATGTAGCTGGTCTCATGCTCACCACTGTCTGACAAGACCACCATAAATGCCATTGTTAAACATTTTCAAACACAGCATCTGTAACGTTAAGAGATTTTTTTGCAGAGACTCATCCATTTCAGTTTTTAAAATCGGGGAAAGTTGGCTGACAGGAGGAGAAAGATGATGCTTCTCTTTTGTAGCATGGCAGGGCAAACCTGGTACACAAGACTCCTTGACTTATGTCTAAAATGAAGTACCCAAAGGTTTACCAGAACCTGCTGCTGATAAAACATTGTTCTGTTAAATATAGCTTACAATGCTATTATCAGTGCCAATGAGTACATTCTGAGAACTCACTACAAATTTGGCAATCAAATGCATTGTGTGTATGTCACCATATATATACTTAATGTTCCTGTCTGCAAGAAGAAGTACATCATCCAACAAGCAAACATATGCAGCAAGCATACCATTCTAAATATGGAGACAGGGCTTTGTCACAAATGAGAAGAAAAGAGTTTCACAGAAAAATACACTCAAAACATGAAACAAAAGAATTAAAACCATTAAATGAGAAAGATGAGATGGGAAACTCCTAACCATTACTCACAAACTGATAAGTACCTCTCATGACAGACTCAAACTGCATTCTGGGGCTATTCCTCTCAGCTATTACTTTATATGGCAAGTAATATCTGGTGGGGCTTGGCACAATAGTGTGTTATGGGATAGGAAAATTATGTTTAGCAGCCTGGCAAAGTTTTACCTGCCAAGGGTTCCTAATGCTTGCTAGCATTAGCCATACCATTATGGAGATGGATGTTCTCTTACCAGATAACACATTGCCTAAACTTAGCAGTGAATTCTTTCAAATTTATAAATTAAATGACAACACAACTACAAAACCAACCACGAGTTTCTTAAAAAGTAGTACTCAGCTTATTTTCGATTATTACTGTAAGAAAAAGCAAATTAGGAAAACTCCAAAATACATGTATATTCTTATAAATTTGTCCATTATTAGAAAAAAAAGAAGTTATGTACCCAATATAATGTTCCATCTGTGTTGTCCATCTTGCCTTCATTCTTAACTAGTTGGGTTTGGAACTGATCCTCGGTTCTGACTCGGCCTATGCAAAAGCTCGAGGTCTTCCACTAGTTCGTGGCTAAAAAACCCTATCCTATCATGCACTAGGAGAGTTCCCCAGATCTTGATTACAGATATAGCTAAATAAAGGTCAGTAAATAAGATATAGAGCAATGAAGAAGGACTGAGAACATTAATAGCCAATTGTATTGGCTCAGTCTTCCAGGAGCAAAAAGGCTGGGGGAAGGAGGGTGGGATGTAACAGTGAAGGCGAGATGGACAACATACATGGAACATTATGGTGAGTACATATCTTTTTTATGTAATGTTGTCCTATCTCACCTTCATTCTTAGCTGGTTGGGACCACATCCCTAGCACTGTTTTTCTTGGGTGGCTCAAGGGAGAATATTCTTCAGAACAGTGGACCCAAAGGAGGCCCAGTTCCTGGTGGCCAAATCCACTTTGTAATGAGTGATAAAGGTACGAGGCCTTGTCCACGTAGCTGCAGCACAAATAGTATCAATTGGTAGTCTTGCCCAAAAGGCTGAAGAGGTTGCAATGGCCCTTGCAGAATGACCTTTCACTTTGTGGGAAAGTTCCTTGTTTTGAGATTGGTAAGTAAAGGTAATACAATCAGATAGCTATTTGGAAAGTGTGACTTTAGACACAGGAGTACCTCTCCTTGTGTCTGAAAAGGATATAAATAAATGGTCAGATTTTCTTAAGTCCTTTGTTCCTATGTAAGTAGAAAATAAGCTGTCTATGCACATCCACTTGCTGTAGCATATATTCTGCCTTGCAGCTATAGTTGGGGAAAAAAATGGTAGTTTTATAGATTGTTTCAAGTTAGATTCTGAGGATACTTTGGGTAGAAAGCATGGGTTTGTTCGTAGGGATACTCTGTCTTTGTGGAAAAGCATTGTAGGCGGCTTGATTGACAATACTTGCAGCTCTGAAACTAAAACTAATGGCTATCAAAAGAATTGTCTTTCAAGTCAAATACTTGAGATCGCAGGATGATGCAGGTTTGAATGGGGGAACAATCCAACAGGATAAAACAAAACTCAGGTCCCATGGTGCTGGAGGTGTTCTAATGGGTGGTCTTGCTGTTCTCCATCTTCATTGACGACCTTTATACTGTCATCCCAAAAGTCAGCTGTATCCAATATGCTGATGACTTTACTCTGATTTGCTCGGCCACATCTCCAATAGAGTTATGGTCAGCAACCCAGACCACCTTTAATACAATAGAAAACTGGCTTTCTGAACGTTGTCTGATCCTAAATCCCAAAAAAACTAAAATGCTGTTATTTTCACCAACATGTAGGTCTACCGCTTTCACCTTTACCATAAATTCAAATGATGGCACAATAATCTCCCCTGACCCCTCTACAAAACTATTAGGTGTCATCATAGATAATAATCTAAAACTCGACCTACATGTTAACCAAACTATCAAAACCATCAATAAAAAAACTAGGGTCACTTTACAGAATAAAAGCCTTCCTAACCCCTCCAGCTAAAATTGCCATAGCTCGCTCTCACCTTCTTTCAACCCTTCTGTATGCATCCCCTCTACTCTCGAATTTAAACAAGACTGTCCTTAACAAACTCTCAATTTGCTACAACCACATTGCCAGGTTTGCCACTGGGCTGCCATTTAGGACACATCATTGCATCAATCTAAATCAGCTTGGGTGGCTTGAACTACCCAGCCTAATCCAGTATAACCAACTGATTATGGCCTATAAAATCCTCTATAATCCGGACAATACTCCTGCACTTAAAAATATTATCACCTCCTATAACAATCCTAGACTGCTTTGATCCTCTAACAAACTATTAATTCAGACTAGCAAAATTAATAGCACAGCCGGTGACTCTCTCTTTGCAAACTCTGTAAGTAGATCCTGGAACTCTCTTCCAGCTGATATTACCTTACTTTCCACCTTAGGTCAATTTAAAACTAGACTCAAACAACATTTGTCACTTAAATGGCTATGGCACTATATCAAGCCTCTCTCTAGAATGTGTAAAAATCTGTTAACCAGTTTACTGTGTAATTTAATTTAATCCTGATTTATGCTCGGGATTAACTCTAACCTGTGGAACTTGTTTAACTTGCTTACTTATGTAATCTCTGTAAATAGTCTTTTTGTATTATGTAATGCTGGTATTATGCAATGCTGTATCTGCTTACCCTTGGAGCTTTTCACCCCGGGCCTCTGCTGAAAATGGACATGCATCCAGTCGGACTATCCTGGTCAACAAACGTAAAATAAAATAAAATAAAAAGTCTTAATAAAAGAGTACCTTTAAAAAAACTCCGTGTAAAGTCTGTGGGACATGACATTGGAGCTCGATTCACCTAGATGGAAATGAGATACTGCTGCTAACTGAACTGGAATAGTTGCTACAGCTGCACCTTCATTAAACAGTTTAGTTAAGAATTAAAGAATGTAAGCTACTGGGGCAGAGAAGGGATCAATTTGATTACTCAAGGCCCATGAAAAATATCTTTTCCATTTAGTTGTATATATTTTTATCACTGAAGCTTTATGGGACAAGATCAGGGTATGTCTTACTGATGGACAAAGGTTAGGGAGCTTGGCTATGTTTGGAATTGGAGCGGCCAAGCTGTCAATTTGAGGGTTTGAACAAAGGGGTGGAGAGTCCCCAATGCATGAGTCAGGCGGTCTGGAACTGGGTCCAGAATTCACGGCTCCTCCTGGAGATGAGGCCAAAGGAAGGGGAACCAGATTTGATGAGGGCAGTATGGGGCTATGCGTATTAAATTCCTTCCCAAGGAAATGGCTTTCTGAAGAACTTTGGGTATCAACAGAAAGAGAGGAAAGGCATAGAGGAGACCGGAGGGCCAATCATGTAAAAGTGCATCCCTTGGTGACTCCCCTAGAGAGGGGATAAGGGCAAAGCAGCTGCTGCATTTTGGCATTCCTCAACTGTGGCAAAAAGGTCACAGCAAGACTGGCCCCATTTGTGGAAAATATTTTCCACTACTTCTTGTTTTAGGGACCACTCATGAGGCATCAGAATCGCACTGCTGAATCTATCTGCTATTACGCTGGATGTCTCCGGAATGTGCGGTGCTAACAGAAAGCATTGGGAGGAGGTTGCCCACTGCCATACTCTCAGGGCCGCTTGACAAAGGGGGTAAGATCTCGTTCCTCCTTGTTTGTTTATGTACCATACCACTGACATGTTGTCTGCCTGTATGGCAATAGTTCCCAGCGGAACAGAGTCCTGGAATGCTTGCAACACCAGAAGCACCACTCCCATCTCTAGGACATTGATGTAGAAATGGGTCTCATGATCCTGCCAAGTGCCTTGGACTGACTTTCCTGGATAATGCTCCCCCCACACCCTATCTATTAAGCATCTGTGGTTACTGTGCCTAATGGTTGAGGGAGTACAAAAGGACGACCTAGTGTCACTGGAGTGGAGTAAAGCCACCAATGAAGGTCTTTTTAGCAAGATTCTGTTATCAAGATTTGGTGGGACATGGGTAGTTCCTGCAATGATCACTGAGTGAATAGTAGCCACTGCAGAATCTGCATATGCAGACGTGCTAATAGAATCATGGTTATCGCTGCTGCCATGGTCCCCAAGACTTTCAGGACTGTTTTTGCTTGTACTCTTCTCTTGGAAAGTAGAATTAGAACTTGACTTCTTAAGACTTGAACCCTTTCAGAGGGAAGTTTTTTCATCATTCTTGTTGTATCTAGATCTGCTCCTATAAAAATGATATGCTGAGATGGCAACCAGGCAGATTTTTCATAGTTTATTGTGATTCCTAGGTGAGAGCAGAGATGCAAGGTGATGTATCTCACTTTCAATAATAGATGCTCGGTGGTGGCAGTCAGGAGCCAGTCATATAGGTATGGAAACACTCGGAATCCTAGGCGTCTCAAGTGAGACACTACTACTGCCATACACTTGGTGAACACTCTGTGAGCTGTAGTGAGGTCAAACGGCAGAGCTTGGAACTGGTAATGACTGGCTCCCAGCCAAACGCGCAAATGACTCCTGGATCGGTTGTCCATTTTTATATGGTAGTACACATCCTGGAGGTCTACAGAGCACATCCTAATATCTTATCCCAGAAAAGGGAGTATTGACTGCAGTGTTACCATCCAGAACTTCGACTTTCTGACTGATTTGCTCAAGTTGCTGAGATCCAAGATGGGTCTCCAGTCCGCTGTTTTCTTTGGAACTAAAAGGAACCCTGAGTAAATTCTGGATCCTATTTGGTCTGCAGGGACTGTTTGATGACTTTTTTGTCTAGCAACTTTTGATTTTCTAGGGTTGCCTGTTCCCTTTGACTGGGTGGAATGTCTGGGATGTTTTTTGTGTTTGGGATGGGGAAAGAAAAGGGTATTGAATAACCTCTGGATATGATGCCTTGTACCCACTTGTCTTTTGTTGTTTTTAGCCAGGCTTCTGGGTACAAGGATAAGCAGCCCCCAATTGCCTCCAGAGATGGACAGGCAGGCCTCCTTTCAGGAGCGCTGAAAGGGCTTACCAAGGAAAGCTTCCCTGTCACCCTGGTTTTGCGCACCCCCCTCTGCTGCGTGGTCGTCATCTTCCATTAGTACTTCCCCTCTTCCCCTGGGGGAAGAAGCACCACATGTGTCCTGGAAAGCTCTCTGGGATTTACAAGACCACATTTTTCCTCCCTTCTGACCCTTTGCATAAGGTCTGGTAGGAAGAGAAAAATGGATTACTATGGGAGAGAGAGTCTTTCCTTCTTGTTCACACCTGGTTAGTGTGTCTTTGACTTTTGGCCCAAACAAGGACAAACCATCGAGGTGGGCATTCACAAATGAAGATTTAAAGAACTCTGCAAAGTCACACATGGACATCCAGGAATGTCTCCTTAGGGAAATTCCTGAACCCGCTACCCTGCTTGCTCCATCCTTTGCAAAAGAATGAGCATTCTGGAGGAGTTGACCACTGAATTTAAGGTGGAGAGCTGAGAGGAAACCTTCTTCAATACACCTCCAGCTGTTGAACTTTGGAGGGTATCTGTTAGCTCTTTCAGGAGATCTCTTTGAAGTCTAGTAAAATGAGTCAGGTAATTCAGTGATCTGAGTGTAAAAGTCACCGAAGAAAAAATGCGCTTTCCATATCTGTCCATCATATGAGACTCTCTGTTCAGAGGATGGACAGAAGAGGATGTTCATAGGTTCATAGATTATTACTAGGCTAACTGCCCTTGTGGGTCATTTTAAGACTAGCCAACTACCCCATGTGAGAATCAAACCTTGCACCTTGTGTTTGCAAGGTAAACACTTTGACCATTATGCCAACCTCCCACCCTTTATCAGCAAGTTCCTTTTTGTTGGCTGCCACGACCACCATAGCATCCACAGGGACTCCTTTAGTGAGGACATTTTTATCTGTTGGAGCTATTATAAATTTGTTTGGCCTCCAAGGAACAGGTTCCACTGAAATCTGGAGACTCCCATGCCTTTTGACAAACTAAGTCCATCCAGTTCATCAAAGGGCAGAGACACCCTAGTGGTGGAAGGGTGAGACCCAAAAGCCTTCAAGAATACAGACTCCTCCTGAGGAGAGTTGATGGACTTTTAGCCACCTCTCTGTTTAAGTATTTCCAGGATGTATGGGAAAGAGACATCCTCTGAGGGTGACCGTGGGGACCCTTCTGAATCATCAAGGTCTGTATCCAACGTGATAGATTCCTCTGGGGAGTCTAAATGATTCCTCTTTCATAGTTACTTCCGAGGGACCTCTTCAAAAAGGTATTCTGGAGAGGTTTCAGAAGACAGGGGGTCACCCAATGAGACATGCTGAGGCCTAGGGTCTCGGGTCTTTGTGGATGCAGTGATGCTGAGGTAGATACTGGTGCGTTTGGGTGAAGAATGTCCCAACCCAAGAGTGGACCTTTCTGTGGAGACAGTACTCTTCTCATCATCTCAAAAGCCCTCACCCCTGATCCAAGGAAACTCTTGGCTCTGAAGAGCCAGAGGGAATCCGCAGAACCTAGAGGTTTGGCACTGAGGCTGAGGTAGGAGCCGAGCTCACCCAAGCCGATGCTCCAAGAGGCAAATTCGGATCCGACAACTGTCCGACCCGACTCTCCTCCCCAGACCCAACTGGAGAGCGTCGGCTCCTAGACTCCTAGATTTCGGATGGAACTGAGGACATCAGGCAACGGTCAGTCCCAAAGATACTGTAGTAGGTCTGAGTTCTGACAGTTCCACTACTGTCAGTTCTGGACCTTCTGGCTCCGAAGTCCGCGATTGGAACGGAGGAGGAATCAGTGGTGGAATGGCAGGATTGGTCAGTTCTGAAGCCCTCTGGGTTGGATCTGACAACAGTTTGGCAAGGGCCAGTGTCCATAGTAGCCTTTGCACCATGCAATCCACATCATCATTGGACAGGCTCCTGGAAGATCTAGAGGATGGAGCAGGAGATCTAGAGGACTGCAACAGTAGAGAACTTAAGGGTGGAGATACTGGTTCCAATTCTTGGGATCGGCTCCATAAATGAAATTCTAATGGCACCAAAACAATTGGAACGGATGTAGATAGCTTCTCGGGCTTGATAGCCTTTGGTTCCAAAAATGAGACTTTTGATAATGTTTTGGATTGTTCCGATTGCGTACTGGAGGATGAGGACCTTTTCTCCGATTTTTCAGACCTTGTAGAGGGGGACTGGCCTGACTTTGAAGGACCCAGACCTTCTAATTGCTTCTGAAAAAGGAGCCTTCAGTAAGCCTCTCAAAATAAGCTTGTTTTTCCTTTCCAGCAGTACTCTGTGGCTAAAAGAATGACATATAGCACAGGACTCTTGCAGGTGAACTGCTCCAAGACAGTACACACAAATAGTGTGTCCATCTGTCAGAGACATTTTCTGATTTCATTTAATGGGCAAGGAGCTCTCTAAGTTAAACAAGCTAACCTTAAATAATGAAGAAGGAAAGGGAAAGGAAAAAAGCCCTCTAATTTAAACGGGCTAAGGCAGTTCTCTAATAAAAATGAATCTGCCTATATAGTCAAGGAGGAATTTAGTGGAAAGAGGTAGAAAACTCCCTCTAACTAAAATGGGCTTTTTAGAAATAAACTAAGCCTGGATAGGGAAGAAAGGCCTTGCGAGAAAAAATGATGGGCAAACAGCAGCAACAACTCAAAGAGAAAACAGAACCACACACAAACCGCACAATAAGGATTTACTACAATAAAAGTGTTGAAAAGCTATTAATTTCAAAGAAATGTAGAGACAAAAATTCCACTTAGCCAGAGCCAGTAAGAAGCACCCGATCTTGTTTAGTGGCAAACGAGATCTGGGGAACTTTCCTAGTGCATGATGGGATAGTTTTTTTTTAGCCATGAGCTAGGGGAAGACCTTGAGCGTTTATATAGGCCAAGTCAGAACTGAGAATCAGTTCCGAACCCAACCAGTTAAGAATGGTGAGATAGGACAACATCACATCCATATTTTAGTGAAGTCCAAAGTTGTATGACCAAGAATTCACTTTATTATTGAGGTAACCCTCATGCACTTCTGCACATAGAAATTGTAAAACTAGTATTTATTTAACACTTAACTAAAAAAAAAAAAAAAAAAAACAATAAAAAGGTGGCAATGAATTCTTTGAATTTAAATTTAACTAAACTTCTTCAGATCTAAAGTGTTAGATACAATCTTGACATCTTATAAAATCAAAGTATCAAATCCAAAGTTGAACAGCAAAACCACCAAGGCAAAGGACAGCGTGCAAAAGATATAATAGCAAAAAGTCTCCCAGATCATGCACGTAGTCCAACTGGCTATAAAACGTGACAAAGAATATACTTGAAGTACCAATTGAGACAGAATGTATAGATCCAAATTAAACGACCCGTTGTAGAATAAAAAGTTTTATTCAGCTAAAACATAGTAAGCGCTTTCGCCGACAGGCTTCTTCAGACTTTGATAAAATCACATAGATACAAACTCTTTAAAACAACCATCAAAATCTCTGATTGGTTACATAATTATCAAAATTGCGCCTAAACATTTAAAGTAAAATACACAAAACTAATCGTGCAGCGCTCATAGCAACACTTCAGAAACAAAAAATGCCACATCAGATTCTAACTAATACATTCCAAGACAGTACATCATTACATTTCCCTGTCACAAAATTGAAATAGAATGCATAGTCAAAAAATGACTGCAAAAATCGCTTTTAAGGATGTTAATCTAAGTAGCATTAAAAAACGAGTTCGCAAGGCGATCAAGTACATGATCAAAGCCAATCAAGCTACAGTCACGTTTAAAATAAAGTGCTATGGTGACAGTTTCATATATAAAAGTGTAAAAATCATGTATAGTTCTTACGATCTAGTAGTAAACTCATATAAAGAGCATAACCACATAGGTACACATGTAAACAACACTTATAAAAATAATCCAATGTATAGTCCATAAGCGGTCCTCTAAATTCGCAAAAATATATTTATATACCTATCTCTTACCTAATGGTTACGACGGCTGCTCAAAAGAACAATCGCCGCTGAAACCATAACTTACTTGAGCGTCTTAAATTTATACAAAGCTACAGCATTAGTTCCAGCACATCCCTTGAAGAAAATATATTCGGGAGGCAGTAGCATTAGGTTCAGGTCAGATACATCACCTGGCCTGAACGACAAAGTGCAAATTAAACCCTTTCTAAAGAATAGGAGGAGGTGTAGAGCTAAATGACCCTGTTCAAATACTACATGAGTTAATCATATATCAGGGCCTTACCCTCCAGGACCCAGCAGTTATGTGACAACTACAGATCTCTAATTTATATGGATAGAGACAGATATCCGAATATTCAGCTGAGTTCCTATGCATTATGGGATGTGAATGCCCCTGTTTAATGGAGATTTATGTACTTTCAGTGTCTATAATATACCAGCTTAGGGGGGTTTTACAGGAGTGTAACACCCTTAATCTATTTTTCCCAATGTACTGATGGGACTTTTTTAGTCATGGTATATCTAGATGGTTTACAATGTTACGTTAATGGTAAAGGGTGGTACAGAAAGAGCGAGCTGATTTTGCTCCACCACAGCATCTAACCATTTGTTTGACAAATCTTGCGTTTGCACTAGAACTGTAAGTGCTGTTTTTAATATATGTTATAATGTTATATGTCCAAGGGATTATGCTTTTTGCATCTCACTCATTTATCCGACCATCATTTGATGTGAATGTTGTCTCTATGTACAGAGTGTTTTTTGCAACAATAAGTATTGTGAGTAGGCTTCTGTTAATTTTAGTGACTATGTTTTGTCTACACGTCGCTTAAGGTTGTAATGTGAGCTCACACTTTTCTTAGATGTTACGGCTGCGCCTTAGGTGTAACCGATACACTCAGCTGTTGACAGCCACGAAAGTAAATAAGAACTGCATTATTGGTGTTTGTTACACTGAATGATAGATAATATATACAAATAATACTGCAATATGATTTTGAACTATCTATATGATTTGTTGGTTTTAGGAAATGACATTGACATGTCTTATATACCATCTACATTGGTGTTAATATACGTGCAGACGTATTTTTGGCACGTTAGGCAAACGTAAGAATCATAATGGATAGTGAAGTTATACACTGCTACTGCCTCCCGAATATATTTTCTTCAAGGGATGTGCTGGAACTAATGCTGTAGCTTTGTATAAATTTAAGACGCTCAAGTAAGTTATGGTTTCAGCGGCGATTGTTCTTTTGAGCAGCCGTCGTAACCATTAGGTAAGAGATAGGTATATAAATATATTTTTGCGAATTTAGAGGACCGCTTATGGACTATACATTGGATTATTTTTATAAGTGTTGTTTACATGTGTACCTATGTGGTTATGCTCTTTATATGAGTTTACTACTAGATCGTAAGAACTATACATGATTTTTACACTTTTATATATGAAACTGTCACCATAGCACTTTATTTTAAACGTGACTGTAGCTTGATTGGCTTTGATCATGTACTTGATCGCCTTGCGAACTCGTTTTTTAATGCTACTTAGATTAACATCCTTAAAAGCGATTTTGCAGTCATTTTTTGACTATGCATTCTATTTCAATTTTGTGACAGGGAAATGTAATGATGTACTGTCTTGGAATGTATTAGTTAGAATCTGATGTGGCATTTTTTGTTTCTGAAGTGTTGCTATGAGCTGCACGATTAGTTTTGTGTATTTTACTTTAAATGTTTAGGCGCAATTTTGATAATTATGTAACCAATCAGAGATTTTGATGGTTGTTTTAAAGAGTTTGTATCTATGTGATTTTATCAAAGTCTGAAGAAGCCTGTCGGCGAAAGCGCTTACTATGTTTTAGCTGAATAAAACTTTTTATTCTACAACGGGTCGTTTAATTTGGATCTATACATTCTGTCTCAATTGGTACTTCAAGTATATTCTTTGTCACGTTTTATAGCCAGTTGGACTACGTGCATGATCTGGGAGACTTTTTGATCTTATAAAATCAAGTATAAATGCACTATGGATGTCCCCTGTGGTAGGGACTCCTTTGTGGAGGTAACTAAGATCCATTATCAAGGTAAGGGAGCACTTTGATACCAAGCAGTCACAGCTGAGGTATCACCACTGCTATACTGCTATTTGTTTAAATAACCAAGGGGGGGGGGTGGCAATGCCAGAAGTAAGGACTCTAGCCTGAAAATTAGTGACATCCACTTGGAGGCACAGAAGGTCCCTAGATGCTGTGGCAATTTTTATGTGAAGACAAGCATCATAAAAAAGTCCAAAGAGTACATGCAGAGTTAGAAACAGGCCTGCATTCTCTTGGTAGTGCTTCTACCATCAGCCCACACTGCTCCATCTGCTGCATTATGTATTAGCCTTACAGACAGCAATGTTATGCTTGACATGGTTGCAAACTGAGACTCCAGCATGTGGTAATGGTCAGTGTGTAACAACTTTTATCAGTTTGTCTAGTGCTCTGCTATGTCACACTGAAAATGGATCATATGTGTCAGGTAACTAATAGCTCTGAGGGTAAAGGAACCTGATGTAAAGGCATACTTCCCATGTGTTCCATGGCCTGAGAATCTTCATCCAAAAGGATGTCCATTGGTGGTCTCCATCATGATGGAGTCTGCAAAAGAAGCATTATTCCATGCTTGTTTTTCCTGGGGAAACTGAAGGATCTTATCTGTTTTCCTTAGAATAAGCACAGCCAGAGCAGGCTCTCAGCATGCCCTGCCTACCAGGATGTTCATGTGATCAGCAGGAGTATCACAAGATAGGTAAGTTGGACTGAAAAGTCTGCTGCAGAGTTTCTTTCTTGGGGAGGTGGGGTGAACAGGCCAGGTTTTCTCAGCTGCATAAATTCTATGATGCCCCTGAATATGGTGTCATCAGCTGTGGACTGGGGAAAGCCTTCTCTTTTCTAATGGATGTCTTGGATGAAGGACTCGGTGAGTCTAGGTGCCTCCTCCTATACTTCCTTTTACTTGAGACACTCAGAGTGGATACATCCAAATGTTTGGAAGTGCACAATGATGAAAGATACAAAATTCTCAACTGAGAGGTCTAAGTTGGGATTACCTCTCTGGTATCCAACAACCTGATTGGTTGTATTGACACTGTGTCAAAACCCTCAGCTGCAAAAGTTGAGACTGGCAGAGCAAAGGTAATCAGTCCTGACACTGGCATTGACCCCAAATGTTGATACAAAGACACTGGTATCAGCCAAGAGCATAGACACTGGACCAGATGACAAGGTTAGCTTAGGCATCAATGGCATGAATGCTGACAATGATGATGCCATAAATGGCACAGAAGTTTTGAAGACATCATTGGTGTCATCCCACTGACACTGATAATCTCATATCTAGTGGGCAACAGCACATAGAAAGTCAAAGTCAAGATCAGTAAAGCAAAGTAGGAGTCAGCGGCTATGAGTGAAGACCAATCAGTGCCAATGTAGAGGCACAGAAAATCCAGTTGGCTACAATATTCTAACTGCCAGTACCAGACCCAGAAAAGGAATGTAAGACATGGAAAGCAAAGTTCCTTCTCTAGCCCCCATATAAACAGAAGGGGAGAAAGGAAATCTAGCTCAATTTGGGCCTTCACTAAAGCCTTCATTATACAGTCCAAATCAAGCCTAGCTCAATTTGGGCCTTCACCAAGGCCTTCATTATACAGACCCAATCTAAATGCATAGAAAAGATTTGCACCAACCAAGATGACTTCACAGACATAGACAAGAAAAACCTCAATTCCCTGTATCTACATAATTCCTGCTCCAAGGAGAAGCTACTAAGTATCCTCCTCAAAATGGACATTGGCACTGTGGACACCTCACAATAAGAAACACCACTGGTGTTGGGCTGTTGGACTTCAGATGGTTGTACTGCTCTAACCTGAGAATGGTCAGATGTAAGTGAAAAAAGAGATCCTTTCTTTCTCTCTCTCTCTCTCTCTCTCTCTCTCTCTCTTTCAGTATTTTTCTCCACAGCCTTTTTTTTCTCTTTCTTCTTTGCCTTGAAGGTAGCAGCTTTTTCAAAATTAATTTGTTTCTTCATTCTTGCAGAGTTCAGTTTTCAAAATATTTGCAGATATCACAGGGTGCTTGTAAGTTGTCCAACCCCATGCAGAAAACATAAAGGTTGTATGTATATGAGGGAATCTTATGGTCATATTTAGCACATTTTTTTAAACTCAAAGCCTTGCCCCTGTCCACATTAAAAAGTCACATACCTTTTGTTCATTTGATTTTGTCAAGTACTACCCTAATGAAAAAAATAACCAGTAATAACAGAATTACATAGCTAGAAAATTAAATTTAAACAAGCACTGTTTAACTACTAGTTAAGTCAAAAGGAGGCCAGTCAACCATTCAATGTACAGGAGTGGGATAGGAAAGTCCATAAAAAATGAGACAAAAATGCTCTGTGAGTCTTTCTGAAAAATCAAAATCTATTACAAAACAGCCAACTAATAATGGAAGCTAGAAAGCAGAAGTCCTTATTGTCAAATATCAAAGAAGTTAGTTAAAGTTGTTTGAGCCCGGAATTACCCTGTTAATGCTTTCCACAGCAACCGAAAGAGGAAAGGAAAATGTGGCACATTATGGAAGTGAGGGAAGTAATTTGAGCTTTGAGAAAGCCTTATAATGTGTAGAGGCAATATGTCTGGCAGCGATCGGCCCTAGTTTTTGAAATGAACTCTGGATTATGTGCGATACAAAATTAAAATATGTTTGTGTCTTTCGGCTTTTCCCGGTTAGGGGTCGCCACATCGGAACTCCGGTCCACTAATGATTGGTACTGTATTTTTACGTACCGGGTTGCCAGTCCTGACACACAGCCTTCAACGAAGGCATGCGCGATTCATGTATGCCTCCACACAGAAGACTCTCAAGCTGAGAATCGAACGGGACAACGTCTTGCTATGAGGTGACAACGCTACCGCAGCACCATCACCGTAGTACAAAATTAAAATATAAAGTTCACTAAAAATGATAAATATGATATAAGGATAGATATACAAAAAAAGTACATACAGATATGGGTATGATGCATTTCCCTTTAAGATCATATCATGGGGAATAACAAAACTGGATATTAAAATGCATAGAGTATGCAGCAGACTGGGGAATGAAATTTAACAAGTATAGACTTGTGGTAGTATATAGCAAAGTCGTAAGTTAGAAACAATGCTATTAACACATACAATACAAACTAAAACAAGTTACCAGACTACCTAGCTGAAGCTGTAAATTTAACCCAAAGTATGCCTGCAGAGTAACAGCAAAACATCATGGTAATGAAAACCTAGCTGAAGCAAAAAAAAGAAAAAGTAGACTTTAATAATGTGGTTTCAAATTGTTAGCTATACCTAATATAGGATTTTTTTTTATAAAGCAGATTTTCAGCATAGTCCTGTATAGTAAGAGAAAAGCACTGAAAGTTGGCAGTCTATAAAGTGTGATATCTACAATCCACACCTGCAAGAATGAGCCGAGGCTGAAATTTACAAATATAAATCACAGTGATATGAAGTAAAGCTGCATGAACCAGCACTTGTATATGGGAGGAGAAGAGACAGAACACATAGAGACTAGCACTGGCTTGAACTTACTATTCTAAATAGAGAGTTTGTTTATATATAGAGCACCCCAGCACTATCAGGTTTTACCTCATATCATGCTTTCCGGCCCCAAAACTTGGACCGAACCACAAAAGGAGGGGGAGTATCCATATTCATCAAAGATACCCACACCTCCAGGTTAGTGGCAATGCACAAAGCATCAGTGACCATCCAGGTGCAACTAACCACAGGCAAAACTGCTTTACAGTTTGTAGCATGCTACAGACCACCCTCTCAAACTCAGGAACCCCACACAGCCTTCCTGAAGACACTGGAGAGTATGAATGTCTCTCCAAATGCCATCATATTGGGAGACTTCAACTACCCAAACATAGACTGGGAACATTACTCAAGCCCCAACACCCTAGCCCAAAGGTTCCTAGAATTCATAAACTCAAATGCAATGGAACAACTAGTCACCATTCCCACAAGAGGAGACAATATACTAGACCTGATCATCACAAACATGGGGACAAAATGCTCCACACCGGAAGTATATCCCTCTTTGGTAAGATCAGACCATAAATTAATCTCACTGGAAATCCACATCCCGCCCCACCCCCTAAAAGACCACAGTGAAGAACTTCTCAAAAGCCAACTTCACACTTCTTAAGACTGAAGTGGTATCCTTCAAGGCCCCTGGGCCAGTGGAAACCACAACCCACACTGCTAAATCCTTTGCAAATGCCTTCTACAGGCACCTTCAAGAATGCATGGATCATGCAATCCCAAATAAAACCAAGACCCATTCCCCAAAGGCAGGCGCCGGTCTGGTGGACCCCAGCCATAAACAAACTTTACAACAGGAGGAGGAAGCTACTACATGACAGAGCAAAATCCCTAAAAGGGAAGGCATCTCTGATCAGTACTAGCAAAAAACTACGATCAGTCATAAAATCATCCAAGGCCAACTTTGAGAGAAAAATCACAAAAGACACAAAAGACAATCACAAGGCCTTCTTTAGCTATGTTAGAAACCTGGGTGGAAACTCCCAGATATGCTCAGAGTTAGTCCAAAATGACACAAAATACACTGAACCCACTGACATTGCCAACATTCTGGCAGACAGGTTCAGTGCAAATTTCTCCCCCAAAAGGAGAAATAACTATCCCAGCAGAGTGTAGCCTCCCTAACATCTCAGATGCCCAGGTGAGAGCTGCCCTCTCTAAAGCTAAAAACACAGCATCAATGGGACTGGACGATGTCCCGGGCTGTGTGCTACATGAACTCCAAGAGGAACTAAACCCACACATAAGGCTGCTGTTTAATCTTAGCCTTACTACAGGATACGAACCCAAAGAGTGGCGTACGGCAACAGTCGTCCCACTTCACAAAGGCGGTGCTTCTATGGACCCTGGAAATTACCGCCCCATAAGCTTGACGAGCCTGGTCTGCAAAGCTATGGAGAAGATCATTATGGAACTCATAAACAAAGACATTGGGGACCTACAGACATTGGATCCTACCCAATTTGGCTTTGTCAAGGGCAGATCCTGCCTTTTGAACTTTGTCGACTTTTTTGAAACAGTCACTAAGGCCATTGATGAGGGTAAGGCAGTTCACACAGCCTACTTTGACCTTGCAAAAGCCTTCGACACAATACCCCACTCGGGCATCATAGACAAACTCACCAGCTTAAATGTAAACCCATATGTCACAAGATGGGTTGCAAACTGGCTCAAGGACAGAACCCACAGGGTCAGAGTTGCTGGAGCTATGTCAGACTCTAAGCCAGTCACAAGCGGTGGCCCACAGGGCTCAGTCCTGGGACCCCTCTTGTTTGGCATTTATTTTTCTGAGGTACAGGCAAACATAGGAGGATTGTGGCTGACAAAGTTCGCAGATGACTGCAAACTGGGCGCCATAATTGATACTCCAGCAGACACAAACATCCTTCAGAGAGGCCTCATAGAAATGGATAATTGGTGCCAGAGCCATGGCCTTAAGCTGAACGCCAAAAAATGTATAGTCATACCCTTTGGGAAATACAAGGTACCCACAAATTACCACATAGGTGGTAATCCATTAAGTACGGAAGAGGTAATCAGGGACCTAGGGACCCAGGTTGACAGTAACCTCTCATTTGACACTCACATTGCCAAAGTGGTTAGGAAGACCTTCTATATTGCCCACCTTATCATGAAGGGTTTCACATCTAGATCAAGAGAGGTCATTGTGCCCTGTACTCTTCTCTTATCAGGCCAATGATTGAGTACAATGCCCCATTTGGGATGTATCTTACCCGACACCTGCAGCAGTTGGAAAGACCCCAAAAGTTCCTCACCAAGAGGATAAAGGGTCTTAAACATATGTCATATGCTGCCCAACTGAAAAAACTCCAGCTCTATTCAGTCGCATACCACCCACTCAGAGGTGATCTGTGCCTGACGTACAAGGCCATGTCCAATCCGGAATTAACGGACATGCTCCACCTCAGAAAATCCAAATCCATCAGAGCCACGAGAGCAAGAGACTTAAACCTCAACACAGAAATAAATAGGACGTGCTGGAGGGACAGATTCATAACCCAGAGGCTCCCTACACTCTGGAACAGAATCCCAATCCATGTTAGGCAGAGCCCCTCACTAACTCTATTCAAGAGAAATCTTGACGAGTGGATGGGAGATCGTAGGTTTATCCCCGGGGTCATCTCTGTGTCACTACTAGACAGAGGCACAGTAAACTAAACCCTAAAAGGGTGTAGTATTCTCATCCTAAGGGGTGGTGAAAGCCACACACACTCTGGCTAGGCTTATAAATGCTCTAGGGCAGACAGCCTAGTACGAACCTATGAACCTATGAACCTAAATCTAGGCTTTCATCAAATGCTTGTATATGCATATAAAGCTATTAAGTTTATATCAAGAAGTAAAATATCCAGAGCCCAAAGCAACAAAGTGAACCTAATGCAAGCATTAATTAACCAGCAGGCGCATGGGGGATGGGATGATACAGAACATACAGTAAGGAATTCAGCTGTCTAGATGAGGATGTAATTTTAACGTAAAGCATGCCTGCAAAACAGGTACCAAAACATCACAGTAATTAAAACTAAAGCATCTAGCCAGTAATCTAGGTTGATGTTTATTGTTGCTATAAAGATATAATTTGTTTATAAGTACAGAGTTTCAGTGTGGTCCTGTAGAGTAGGAGAGAAGCACTGAGAAGTTGAACTTTTATACTACAAATTATAATATGCAAAATCCAAAGCACCAAAGTTAATAGAGGTCGACATATAAAAACAATAATTAGAGATGCCCAATGTAAATCTATATGAATCACACCTCTCAACTGTCTGGATTTTTGTAAATCGTCCACATTTTTGTGTCATATTTTGGGGTCTGTTCCGCATAAAATTTGTGGTTTTCTGGCAAATCACTGAGGACTAAAGTCAATAAATAATGATACACATTTTCATTTCAGATGTCATATCTTTCAAAACATGCGTGCACAAACCAAAATCCTGTTATCCTAGCAACTTTTCTAAGTTTAGAAGAGTAATATTTAAAATCTAACCCTATTTTTGGGCCTTTGTCCCCCATTATTTTAGGCTTTGTCTAGATTTCATGTGTTAAGAGGTATGACATGAATCAACTGGTGCATGGGACAGGGAATGAGACATACCACACCACTATAGAGATCAACCAAGTGACCTTAATAAAAGGGGTATTAAAACATCCCCTTATCTGTAAAATTACGAATTTCTAAAGTAGAAAACACAGGAACAGTGTACTTAAATGTGAACTTACTGAAAAATAAGAGAATGTGAAAACACTTTGTATAAATAATTAAATCAGCAAAACCAACCTTGAATGGTTTTCTGAAATCAGTTTGTGTTTCTTTTGCAAAGTTTTCACTTTTTTCCTTGTTTTTTACTTTGTAGAGAAACTGAATAAAAATCATTCTTTATTAAATCAATGAACTATGGTTTTGGATTTTGAGTTTATTCAATAACAGATTATAGTCATACGTGTCAACCTCTTAGCCTAAGAAATTTGGTCAAAAACAAGCATAATGGGGGGGGGGGGGGCTCAAAAACAGGGACAGCATTTAAATATTGCTCTTCTAAACTTAGAAAGCTGATAGAATAACAGGATTTGTGTTAGGATACATTTTCTGAAGGATAAGAAGTCTGAAAGTCATGTATATATCATTACTGAGTGACTTCAGTCCTCCGTAATTTGCCAGAAAGCCACAAAAGTTATGAGAAACAGACCCAAAGTATGAGGCTAAGTCTGGACAGTTGAGAGGCATGTCTCTTTTACACACACACACACACACACACACACACACACACACACACACACACACACACACACACACACACACACACACACACACACGCACACACGCACACACAAACACACACACACACACACACACACACACACACACACACACACACACACACCTTCTGTCTGCTCTCTCACACACATCTATATATTGTCTGCTGTCACAAAGCCACACACTCAAACACACTTACTTTCTCATGCAGTAATACACACTTTATCTCTCACATGAACAGCTAGTTTAAATTACATACATACACACACATACTTTCTTTCCCACACATACAAACAGAAATTTTAACTAACACACATCTGTGGTAAGTGTGGACTGAGTTTACATCCACATCGATGTGCATGCATGTGAAGCACGTATGGTCCTCCTTAAAGGAGAAGATGCCACCACTACAGAGTGCTTTTTTTTAATCATTGTTGAAGCCTCTTCTCCAACTTCCAAGAGAAAGGAACAATGTGTAAGTCATGTAGAGAGATGTGAGACCGTGCATGCGTGTGTGTGTGTGTGTGTGTGTGTGTGTGTGTGTGTGTGTGTGTAGGCTACAGCGCATATGTGTGAGCGTGTGTGTGTTATTCTAAATAGACGTGGTGTGTGTGTGTGTGTGTGTGTGTGTGTGTGTGTATATACTGTCTCACTAATGACAGAGGGACAATATTTTATTTAAAGACTAAAAAAAAATATTGTCCCTCTGACATTGGCTTTGTGGATCTGTCTCTCTCTGGTTTGAATATTGTCCTCCTGTCATTAGCAAGACAGAACCACAGAGGGACACAGCCGCATAGCCAGTTTCAATAAAAAGATTTCTAATAATAAATAAATACAACAGAACTTACAAGAGCACCACCACTGGTGAGACAGTGACATAAAAGAATATCAGTACCCGGTTCTGATTGCAGTAAAGGTAATGATTTAATAATAAAAATTAGGTTCTGGTTAAAACCTAAGACACCCAGAATCTATCATTAAATCATGTTTAAATTGTAAACCTAGCTGCAAGCTAAAAAAAGGACATATTTTGCTAAAAACAAAGATCAAGCTAAAATAAGCTTGCAAAAAGTAACCTATTTTTTAAAAAAAGATAAATAGCACTTAATGAACATTGTACAATTGCTAAGAAGAAAGCAACAAGGGAAAAAAGAAGCTATGTCTTACCATAATGTTCCGTCTGTGTTGTCGATCTTCACTAATCCTTACTGTGGACTCAGTTCGAGCCTTGGAACTGACTCGACCATTTACTTCAGCTCGCGTCTTCCAAACTCTCAAGCTAGGCTCTACCCATAATGCTCATCTATAAAGTGCCTCGAATCGAGTTTGCCTAAAATAGTGGCAGACTAAAGGTAAATAAGAAGAGACCAGATATGTGTCCCTATTATGAAGCCAGTCCTGGGAGAATTCGATCCACTAAGAGTCTCAGGTTGGAGGAAGGAGGCAGGGAATGTCAGTGATTAGTGAAGATCAACAACACAGATGGAATGTTATGGTAAGACATAACTTCTTTATCTGATGTCAATCTTCACATAATCCTTGACTGTGTGGCAGAGTCCCCAGATGCCCGAATCTTGGGAGGTTTCACAGTAGAATATTCCTAAGCACCCTTGAACCGAATGATGCACGGCCCCTAGATACCTGATCCAATTTGTAATGAGTGATAAAGGTATGAGGAGAAGACCATGTGGCATTTAAAGAAGCTCTGGCATGAAAAAGTACAGAAGCTGCTACAGCTCCAGTTGAGTGGGCTTTCAATGGACATGGAATGTGAAGTCCTTTTGAATGATAGATAAACGTAATATAATCCCTGAGCCATTTAGCCAAGGTAACCTTGGTAACTGGGTTACCTAAAGAAAGTGAGGAAAAGGCAACAAATAGTTGGTCAGACTTTCTGAAATCCTTTGTTCTGTAAAGATAAAATCTTAGTTGTTTGTGGACGTCTAATAAATTTAGGGAGTGCTCCCCTTTATTGGAGAAATTAGGAAAAAGACTGGTAGTTGCAGTGTTTTGATTGATATTAGATTCTGAGACTACCTTCAGTAAAAAGGATGGATTAGTCCTAAGGAAAACCCTGTCTTTGTGAAATATTATATAGGGTGGTTTGCAGGACAAGGCCTGCATTTCAGATACTCTTATGGCAGATGTGATAGCCACTAAGAATAAAGTTTCCAAGTCAGAAACTTTAAGTTACATGTAGCTGATGGTTCAAAAGGGGAACAAATAAGGGATTGAAGACTAGTGTTAGATCCCATGGGGGGAATGGGCTCTTTAAAAGGAGGTCTTAACATTAGGGCTCCCTTTAAAAAGGCTTTACAAAGTTGATGTGGCATCAGGGATGGCCCTTCAAAATCCATATGGAAATTAGAAATTGCAACTAGATGAACTTTAACCATAGAGGCAGAAGAACCAGTTTGATAGAGGTTACATTTTAATGAACAGGGATCGTATAAGGGTCAAGTTCATTTCTGAGAGCCTATCTTGGGAATTTTTCCCATTTACTTTGATACAGTTTCCTAGTAGAAGGTTTATGATGGGCCACAATGATTTGGAAAATGAGAGTGGAAAGGGAAGAATGCCTAGCAATCATGGGAATTGGAGAAGCCAAGCAGTGAGCTTGAAATGACGAAGATTCAGATGAACCATTCCCTCTGGATGAGACAGTAGATCTGGAGCTGGGTCCAGCATCCATGGTTTCTGGAGAAGATGAGGCAAAAGGAAGGGAAACCAAACTTGTTGAGGCCAAAATGAGACAATGGGGATTACAGTGTTCTCTGACCTCTTGGCTTTCCTTAGAACCTGGGATATCAGAGGGATTGTGAGAAAGGTGTAGAAATGTCCGGGGGTCTAATCATGGAGAAGAGTATCTCTGGGTGACTCCCTTGGAGGGGGGATTAGGGCCAAGCAATTGCTGCACTTGTTGTTTAGAGGAGATGCAAAGTTCCTTCTTTGTGGCTGCCACTATCACCATGGCATCTACGGGTATGCCCTTGGCCCAATGTTGCTCTTCTTTTATGGGCATAAAGGATCTGGTCAGGTCTCTTGGTGATCGCTTTGATGGAGTCAAGAATCTTCCATGCCCGTGGCATGATCAGTTTAATGAGCTCGTCAGCAGGTGGAGAGATCCAAGAGGTAGAGGGTTGGGCATGAAAAGCCTCCAGTTACACTGACTCCTCCAAAGAAGGCTGGAGAGAAGACCAGCTGCCCCTCTGTTTCAGGATTTCCAGGATGTCCCCAAAGGAAACATCATCAGGGGATGACCCCAGGGAACCTTCCCCTTCATCAAAGTTGGTATCCTCAGTGAAGGACTCATCCAGGGAGTCTAAGTGATTCCTCTTGCACTTTTTCTTTGCAGGTGCTTCCTCAGGGGGATGTTTTGGGGAAGTGTCCAAAGAGAATTCTACCAAAGTGGGTCTTTCGTAGGACTTTTGTGCCCTCTGTCTTAGGGATGAAACTGATGGAAGTAGAAGTTTGGCCCGACAGGGATGGCAAAGACTGGAAGTCCACAATGGACTAGGCCTTCTCCATGATTTGGAAGGCTGGACCCCACACAGGGATGGGAGCCCAGAACCAAAATAGACTCCTTTGGAACCGTGGTCACACCCTGCACCAAGAAGGTGATCCCCGATCCCGAAGCCTGGGTCAATCCAATGAAAGTCGAAGTACTAAGGGTCATGGAAGGTTCCAAAATTAATGAAGTCGATCCATGCCCCTTAGAACTGGCCATGAAGTCTTGACCCTGGGAGGCTCCAGTTCTGAAAAAATGGAGGATCTCAAGGCAATCCTTGGTTCTGGAAAAGAGGTTCTTACCGGAACCAAGACAATCAGAGCCCGGTGGGTTGGTGCCATGGGCAACAATGACTCAATAGGAATTGGAAGGGGACTAGAAGGTGGAGTCATAATAGGACCCATCCCAGTGCCAACTTGGCTGGGAAATGAAGATAATCCCATCGCTGACAGGAGCTGATCTACCAGTCTCATGATGTCCAATTCTGAGAGACTCTTAGTTGATCAAACAGACAAAGTTGAAGGAGACCAAGGGGGTCTTGGTTCGACAAAGGAGCTTGGTGAATGATCCTTGAATGGGTTGATCAAAGGGAGGTATCTGCAACTTGGTAAGGGAGGAAAATCTGAATGCTCTAGTACTGATACACTTTCCAGTGCTGAGACAGTTGCAGCCAAGTATGAGGATTTAGTGGGTGCTGAGTCCTGGTCCTTGAATGGGCTGATCGAAGGGAGGTATCTGCACCTTGGTAAGGGAGGAAAATCTAAATGATCTGGTACCGATACACTTTCCAGTGCTGAGACAGTTGCAGCTAAGTCTGAGGATTTAGTGGGTGCTGAGTCCTTTTTGCCATTCAGTGCCAAGGGAACTTTTGACACCAAAGGCTGTTTCAATACTTTTACATGGTTCTGAGGAGGTACTCAGAACCAAGTAAGATCTCTTTCTATGCTTAGAAGAAGAGGAAGATGAAGTGGCTTTGGTCCTGGACCCAGAAATGTCCTCTTCAAAATCCTCTTTTAGTAAACCTTTCAAGATGTTTGTTTCTCTGCTCAGTGAGAGTTCTGGTGGAGAAACCATGGCAAATAGAGGAGGTCTCTTGTAAATGTACTACTCCCAAACTGTATACGCAGGAAACATGCCCATGAGAATTGGACATTTTCCTATCACACTTCTGGCATCCTTTAAATCCAGAAGTCCCCTTTGAAGGCTTAGAAGGAATATCTGATTTTTCATCCATTAGAACAAGAGACAAGAAACCACACACACACCACTTTTTTTAAAGGAAAAGAGAAAAGAGAAGGAAAATACCAACAATGGTATTCAAGAAATATCTAACAGGTAATAAAGAGTACCAACAATGGTACGTAAGAAAAAACTACCAAAGGTAGTAATAAGAAGTAGAAAAATAAAAACACTTACAAGATAAAAATGAGAGGAGCGGGTAGAAGATTATGTAACGGAAGATAGTTTTAAGATATATAATGTAGATAACAAGGAGAAAACTTACTTTGATCAAAAAACAAAGCTCGATAGCAGTCGTATGCATCTGACACATGAAGTGGCAAATGAGATCTGAGGTAATTTAGAGAGCAGCATTTTGGGTAGAGCCAAGCTCGAGAGTTTGGAAGGCACAAGCTGAAGTAAATGGCCGAGTCAGTTCTGAGGCTTGCAGCTGAGCCCACAGTCAAAGATTATGTCAAGATTGACAACAGATGGCGAGTTACAGAACAGTAGCAAAACAAAAATGTATATAATAAATAGAAATCTTAAGAGTTGCATTATATATATTAATGAAAAAAATCAGCATGTCACACATGCAGAACTCCAGGAACTGCTTCCTCCAAATTAATTGAGCAGAAAAGACTAGAAAGGGAATATAGTAGTTTGCCAACTTAAGACACCAGGAGAAAAAGATAAAAGAAAATGTAGGATTCAGAAAAATCTCACCACACATGCTAAGAGCTGCAGCCCATATGTATCTACTTATTTTCCCCCTTGTCCCTCATAAATCACATATGATTACAATCAGACAATAATGGCAGATGCCTATATAGTTCTTACTGTTGATAAACGGCATCATCATGGTAGACTGTTTCCTCTATTACCATTTTAAGTAATTTGGAGTAATATTTGAAAAATTTACTTGGTGTTATATAGTGTTCTTCATGGCTTTGTTGGGAATTCCTGAACTCAACCACTGAGAGGTAGGGCAGTTTCCCACATGGACAATCACCCACCCCTCTCAACTGTCCCTGATTTCACAGAACATACATGATTTTGCCTTATACCTATTATGTCCCTCATAACTCACAGATGATTACACTCAATCATAACAAACACTAGAATTATTCTTATTCATAGGTTCATAGGATGTTACTAGGCTACTGACCCGAGGGTCGTTCCAAGCCTAGCCTATTACACCCATTATATTTCAAGAGAAAAAGTTTAGTCAGTGCCCAAGATTATTATTAGTAATGACTGCCCATGTCCAAGACAGATGTGGGAGCTATTCATGGCAGGAATTTGCGGTTTCCCATCCATTCATCCAGGCTCTATTTTGAACAGTCATAACATGAATTGGTAGCCTATTCCAGAAAAGTGGCAACCTATCTGAGATTAATTTGTCTCTACAGTACATCCTATTTAAATTACAGGCCAGATTTAGGTCACTGCAGTGGGTAATTCTAGTCTCATCTGAACTAGGGATGTATAGCAACTTCATCAGGTTGGGGTCAGAGATTACTCTGCAAGCCAGGCACGAGTCTTCCCTAAGCAGCCTACATGTTACTGAGTACAGTGACAAAGACTTCTAGTCTGTCCGTCTAAGGCATGTGCTGAAGACCATGGATCTTTCTAGTTAAAAATCTCTGGGGTCTCTCCAGTTGCTGCAGGTGCCTGGTACAGTACATACCAAAAGGGCCTTATACTCAATTATGGGCTTGATAAGGGATGAGTAGAGGGGGGTTATAACCTCTTTTGTTCTTGAGGTTATGCTTTTACTAATCAGATATGTGATGTAGAATGCCTTTCTTACTACAGTGGACACATGGTGGTCAAAGTTTAGGTCACAGTCTAATGATATTCCCAAATCCCTCACGGCAGCATTCGTAGTTAAGGTACTGTTGTTTATTTGATAGTTAGTAGAGACATTGCTTTTACTGATGGGGATAATGATATTATTTGTAATATACATTTAGAAAATAAGATCTTCTGTGTAATGCCGAAGGCTAAAACACTATTAAAGAGATGGTTTGTGTGGCAAGGGTGTGGGGTTTAAAGCTTTTTCCCTGCTCTCTCATCATCATCATCTTCTTTTGGCTGTTCCTGTTAGGGGTCACCACAGCAGATCATCGGTTTCCATTTCTTCCTGTCCTCTGTATCATGCTCTTTCACACCAACCGCCTGCATGTCCTTTCTCACCACATCCATAAACCTTATCTTAGGCCTTCCTTTTTTTCTCTTACCTGGCAGCTCCATTCTTAGCATCCTTTTCCCAATATACTCAGCATCCCTCCTCAGCACATGTCCAAACCAATGCAATCTCTCCTCTCTTGCTTTGTCTCCAAACTGTCCAACCTGTGCTGACCCTCTAATATACTGATTCCTAATCATGTCCATCCTAGTCACACCCAGTGCCAATCTTAACATCTTTAACTCTGCCACATCCAGCTCTGACTCCTGCCTTTTCGTCAATGCCACTGTCTCCAACCCATATAACATAGCTGGTCTCACTACCTTCTTGTAGACCTTCCCTTTCACTCTTACTGGTACTCGTCTGTCACAAATCACTCCTGACACTCTTCTCCACCCATTCCACCCTGCCTGTACTCCAATGCCTCCACAACCTGGTCCCTACTCTCACTACATATCACAATGTCATCTGCAAACATCATAGTCCACGGGGCCTCCTATCTGATCTCATCTGTCAAACTGTCCATCACCACTGCAAATAAGAAAGGGCTCAGAGCTGATCCTTGATGTAATCCCACCTCCACCTTAAACGTATCTGTCACTCCTACTGCAGTCCTCACCAGTGTCACACTACCCTCATACATATCCTGTGCCACTCTTGCATACTTCTCTGCTACTCCCAACTTCCTCATACAATACCACAACTCCTCTCTAGGAACCCTGTCATATGCTTTCTCTAAGTCCACAAAGACACAATGCAACTCCTTCTGACCTTCTCTGTATTTCTCCAACAACACTCTCAGAGAAAATATTGCATCTGTTGTGCTCTTTCCTGGCATGAAACCATACTGCTGATCACTAATCATCACCTCCCTTCTTAACCTAGCTTCCACTACTCTTTCCCATAACTTCAAGCTGTGACTGATCAAGTTTTATCCCTCTGTAGTTACTACAGCTCTGCACATCACCCTTATTCTTAAAGATAGGTACCAAAACACTTTTTCTCCACTCCTCAGGCATCCTCTGACTTTCCAAAATTTCATTAAACAATCTGGTTAAAAATTCCACTGCCATTTCACCTAAGCACCTCCATGCTTCCACTGGTATGTCATCTGGGCCGACAGCCTTTCCATTCTTCATCCTCTTCATAGCTGTCCTTACTTCCTCCTTGCTAATCTGTTTCACTTCCTGATTCACTATCCCCACATCATCAAACCTTCTCTCTCTCCCTCTCTCTCTCTCATTCTCTTCATTCATCAGCCCTTCAAAGTACTCTTTCCATCTCCTCAACACACTCTCCTCACTTGTGAGTAGGTTTCCCTCACTATCCTTTATCACTCTTATCTGCTGCACATTTTTCCCAGCTCTGTCCCTTTGTCTAGCCAACAGCGATACAGGTCCTTTTCTCCCTCTTTAGTGTTTAGTCTCTCATACAACTCTCTATATGCCTTATCCTTAGCCCTCACCACCTCTCTCTTTGCCATGCATCTCATCTCCTTATACTCATGTCTACTTTCTTCATCTCTTTGACAATCCCACTTCTTCTTCACCAGCCTCTTCCTCAGTATACTCTCCTGTACTTCCTCATTCCACCACTAGGTCTCCTTGTCCTCCTTCCTCTGTCCAGATGTCACACCGAGCACCTTTCCAGCAGTCTCCGTTAGAAGCTCTGCTGTAGTTACCCAGCTATTCGGAAACTCTTCACTGCCTCCCAGTGCCTGTCTTAACTCTTACCTGAACTCCACCTCACAATCACCCTTTTTTAACTTCCACCATTTAATCCTTGGCACTGCTTTCATGCTCCTCTTCCTTTTCTTGATCACCAATGTCAACCTACAGACCACCATTCTATGCTGCTTAACTACACTTTCCCCTGTCATCACTTTACAGTCTCCAATCTCCTTCAGACTGGCCCTCCTACATAGGATATAATCCACCTGTGTGCATCTTCCTCCACTCTTGTACGTCACCCTATGCTCATCCCTCTTCTTAAAATACATATCCACCACAGCCATGTCCATCCTTTTTGCAAAATCCACAATCATCTGACCTTCTGCATTCCTCTCCTTAACACCATACCTACCCATCACTTCCTCATCCCCTCTGTTCACTTCACCAACATGTCCATTGAGGTCCATTCAAATCACTAGTCTCTCACCCTTGGGTACACTCACCACCATTTCATCCCATTCAGTCCAAATTTTTTCTTTCTCATCCATCGCACACCCAACTTTTCCCTGCTCTCTAATTTAATTATTTTTTAAGAGGCTCAGAGTAATATTTAAAGGGTATCTCTGATGTCTAGCGTTAGCACAAAGGACTAACTCTATGACTTGTTTGCTGTACAACTTTTACAACGTTCAAAACTTTTTCTCCTTTTCCTTTAAAGGAGTTAGGGTAATTTTTACTGAGTATCTATGCCCCCCATACATCTTTTGTGCTGCAAAACTGTTATTTCACTAACTTTTTCTAAGTGAGTTGACAGTTATATCTCTGATGTCTACCTAGTGCCCCACTTCACACATATGTATTTCGTGCTGCAAAACTGTTTTTCTATTAAGATCTTAAGTGAGTTGAAGCAAATATCCCTGGTGTTTAGTATTTCTCCCATCCCATATATATCTTTTGTACTGCAAAACTGTTATTCTACTAACTTTAGTTGAGGGTACTATCCATGGTGTCAAGTATCGCCCTCCCACATTTCCACTCTGACTGCCGACTGGTCAGCCCTGAGAAGGGAAAATCAGCAGTTAGAGTGGAAAATTTTCAGGACTTCCTTCCCTAAAAGTTCAGATGCAGCATATTCATCCAGAACTAAACAAACAAGAAATAACAACCAAAATATTTCCAAACAATAACTATATACATTACTAGGAGGATAGTTGGCAGATGGTGCTACTGCAGCAGTGAGGAATCTGATCATCTACTCTTATGAGTAATAGCAGTTTAGAAAACTGCACTGAGTTCATCATTCTCACTTCTGCAATAGCCTTTAGGCTATATGGGCTGATTACCAAAACCTAGCCAACCTTGGAGGAGGAAGGATACGGATTCAGGAATTCATGGAGAATGGTCCTACCAAAGCCAGTCCTGGATCTAGAAAAAGGAATCCAGTTTGTATTGCCTTGTAAAGGTATACACAGAGGACCATGTAGCTGCCTCTACAATGCTTCTAGAATCCACTCCTTTTCTATATGCCATCAAAGAAGACAAGGCTCTCGTACTGTCGTGCACTGTGCTTTGATACTACCTAGAACTGGTTTACCATGGTGGATATAACAAAAGGCAAAACCTGGGGACAACCAACTGGAAATAGTCTGTTTGACACAGGCTGCCCTTTCTTTGTCCCAGCATAAGAAATAAAAAGCTGATTAGCTTTCCCAAAGCACTTGATTCTAAGATAGTACCCAAGCTACCTATGCCTGTCCACAGTATGCATAATGTTTTCTTCCTGGTTCTGGGAGTTAGGATAGAACACTGGGAGATGGCCTGATTCAAAGAAAACTCTGAAACAACTTTGGGCTTGAATGACACCAAGCGAACTTGTAACTCAGATACTCATCTTGCAGTTGTCAGAGAAATGAGAAGAGCAGTTTATCATGTAGTGAACTTTAAGAATGCATGAAGTGCACATTCAGATGGAGATGTGGTTAGCATTTCCAGCAGACAGTTAAGATCTCAGGACAGAGAAACCTGTTTGTGAGGTGATCTTAGGTGAAACAGTCCTTTAAGAAACTGTTTTATGAAGAAAACATCAAAGAAAGAGAAGAATCCATGGACAGACATACTGAAATAGCTGAAAGATGTTTCCTCATAAAATAGTACATAGGCTAGGGGCTAGTAACTCACACAAATATGTGAGTACAAGTGACATAATGCCTGGTAAAGCCCTGGTTATTGGGTAGACACCAACCAGAAAATTCCTTCACATGTCAACCTAAGATTTTCTTCTGGCAGGATTTGTTGTCCTGCTGCACATCCTCTATCAGAAAACGTTTACCCTGAAAGGTATCAGAAAAAAGGCAGGTAACTGAAGATGTTTTAGAAGAAGCATTCTCATGTAAGGGAATGTAAAATGCATCTGTTGTCTATTTTGAAAGGAGGCCAAAAGACCTATTTGAGGTATTTCCCTGAACTGGATCAATACCTGGAAAACCCTCTTGTTCAATTTGCATTGTTACGGGTCTGTGCTTGTCTTGCTAAGCTTGTCTGTCACTGTGTTTTTGTTCTGACTGAAAGTAAGTTGCTTTGAGGGTTAAAGAATGCTGAAGAGCAACCTCCTAAACAATTATAGTCAGCCTCCATAGATGGTACAACCTTGTGCCCATTGGTAGTTAATGTGTCACATCAGTGGTGCAGTCAGTAATCATCTGGAAAGGTCCAAGGGACCCTAGATGATGAAAAGTTTAATGGGTATGGATTCACAATCCACATCTCTTTTAAGATTAAGTGCTTTGATTTCTTTGAAGAATCCCAAAGACCTTGCACCCTTATCCCTACAGTAACTGCCTCAAATGGAAAATTTGAGGCATCTGTAGTTACATACTGAGTTGGAGGTTAAGGAAAAATAGGGATACCCATATTTGCTTGTATATGTAATCTCCAGCAGTGCAGTTCCTTTATTTACAAAGCCCAAGATTGGTATCCAAGCATCGAGTGGATGCAAGTGTTGGTCAGTGTGTTACTAAGATAACACTATAACTCTCTCGCATGCTAACTGACAAGAGGAATAATGAGAATCATAGAGGCAATGAACCCCAGAATCCTGACAGCCTTTGTTTGCTGAAGTCTGAAACTGAGTTGAGAAGCTCAGAAAGGTTACCGGATAAAAATCCACCTTCTCCTGCATCAAGACAAATATTCAGAAATCGTCCTTGATCCCATCACACAGGATTGTCTTACTGCAGACTGTCTATAAGACATCCTAGAAAGACAATCCTGAGTGATGGGATCAAGGACGATTTCTGAATATTTGTCTAGAGTTCCAGATTGGTCAGAAGACTTGAAACCCATATGTTAAGGACCCTTGACATCTGGGAGAAAACTCTACAAAGATAAATAAGTCATCCCAAAAAGAAAATGTTAGTGAATTTCAGTATGCACTAAGCAATGACTGGAGCTAGACACTTTGTAAATACCCTTAAAGCAGCTCATTACCCAGAGAATAATGCACAAAACTGATTTTGTGACCCATATTCAGAAATTCAGAGACATTTTAAGTGCCCTGTTAACATAAAACTTCCTTGGGTAAAAGAGATAACAGACTTGGAAGGGTCATTATCTTGAATTTTGGAACTTCCATATAGTGATTTAGGGAGAAAAAAATTAAAATAGGTCTCCAAGAAGGCTCTTTATTTGGTACCAGAAGATTTTGGGAACAGATGACTTGATCATTTGGTTCTATGATTCCTAGGGTGAGAAAAACTGAAGGAACTGAGAGAAAAACTCTTTTGGTTCAGACTGTGGGGAGAAACTCCCTTGAAAGGAGGTTTCTTTATCCAGTACAAGAATCCAGTACTAACTGTATCCCTCCTGAACTACCCTAACATCCATAAGTCTGCCACGATCTGTTGCCAAAGTGTAACAAGCAAAGCCAGTTGTCGGGGCAGGCTTTGAGAAATTACAGCTGGAGAGAAGCTGACATAGCCCTGATGAAGTTGTAACAAATCTTTTTTTTGGAAAACTTCCAGATTGTTACTGCATCCCTCCTACCATACCTTTGTAGCTTTCCTGTTTGACCTGAGAAAGCAGGGACTGATTGTTTTGTTTTGTTTCATTTTTTAAACACCTTTATTGAATTATCACTTCTGTCATAGGCAAATGTACATTTATATAAAAGTAATCATACTGTTTTAACAAGTATTTTCAAACATTATACTTCACATATATTGCTATGGGTCCCTATCTATTCACCGACAATTCATTTCACTGAAACTCATTTCGTCGACAATTCATTTCGTCGACAGAAAGATGTGCCCCCTTCAAAAATTGAAGCCCCCCTAACTATATATATCAACTCCAGGGTTGCACAACATTGGGGAAGGGGGCACATCTTTCTGTCGACGAAATGAACTGTCGACGAAATGAGTGTCAGTGAAATGAATTGTCGGTGAATCGATAGGGACCCATTGCTATATATCATAAACCTAAGCAACATAAATTATTCAATTCCTGTTTTTTTTTTTTTACCAAGAAACATCTTTATTAAACCATCACTTATGACATGGGCAATCTTACATTAATCTAAATAAAAACAAACCGCAACAACATAATACTAGTTGCAAGCATTTTACATCACAAGCCATACTGATACACTCCCAGTTGAAAACATTATACATCAATTATAACCTACCCAATCGTTTGCAGTCAAACATTACATAGCTCATTTAAGTCCTAACTTCTTTTAAACCTCATTCCTCCCTTGTATGTATTGTTCCAACAATTGCCATTTTCCTATGTAATTTGCTCTTACCCTTTTCCTAAAGATCTCAGTTCCAGTTGTTTTACCTCTGTTTTTGCTTCTAGGCATGAACGAGGATCTGGGAGCTTTTAAAGGAGGCCTGAAAAATCTTAGGAACTCCATGCATTAATGTTCTCTCTTTCACCAATTTCCTTGTAGCAGAGGAGCCAAATAAAATATTTTTATCTAAAACTAAAATAGAAATCCATAGTTTACTTCATCAGAAAACTTCTGATTCCATACTTGGGCATACCTCCTCAAAACAGTATCAGAAGCAGAGACCATATACCTAGTATCTACACAACCTTGCATTCTCCTAAAGCCAAGTTTAGACACTTGAAACATGTTTGAAACAGTAAGATTAAGATTTTCACCCTTCAGGTGAAAGAGCGGCAATTAGGTCACTCAAACTTTCTACACAAGAAAACACAAACTTCCATATATGGGTCTAATATTTAAGAATTCTATATGCTCAAGTTGTAGAAGAAGAAATTCTCATACCAAATCTGTCCGAAAATCTTCCTTCTCATTATCAACAAAGGAGGCTGGGATGATAGCAATAGCCTGTTACCTGAATGTGTAGCAGACAAGCTTGCCACAGGGTCAGAACTTAGTAGAAAAAAATAAGTGCTAGTTAGTTTGAGAAACTTGTAAGGCCTCTCTGCTTTTTTGGGGAGAGTGAAGGCTGTGAATCAGAGTTGTTACAGGTTATTTCATGCATCATTATATACCTCCTCCAATGTCTGGGACTAGGAGGAGGAATAGGAGTACAACGAAATAAATCCACCGGCAACATCTCAAAACACTCTCTGTTCAGAAGGAACATCCATTTATTCCCATAACAACTCCTCATTCATCCTGGCAAAAATCTGAAAAAATAAGAATTACCTCCTGAGGAAGTTGTGAGGACCAGTTTTCCTCAGGATCAGAGGTCTAGGCTTGAGAATCTGCAGGAGATGACCCCCTGCCTCTACCTATGCCAATGTCTAACCCATCTGACTAGTCTTCCATAGGGATATTTTGACAGTTATGCATGAGTAGTACCCTAAAACCTTGACAGAAATCCCTAAGAAGTAAAACTAGCCTGCCAGAAATAAATGGCAGTTAATTTGTCACAGTATGACCACAAGCACTAAGTGCCCTGTCATCGTCTCTATTCAAATGTAACACTGCCCTGCATTTAAACTTTTATAAATAAAGAAAACATTTGCATAAGTAGAATGTTGCTAAGTAAAGGCTTCCCAAAAATTCATAAGAATAGTGTCAGGACGGGAGTGGCTCACTAAACCTATGTCTGTTTATGTAGAGAAATATTTATGGCCAATGATTAGTGAAGTAGACAGTGTTTTAACAGATACTAAGCTACTTTTATTTGATCTGTTTTTATGTTGCAATAAGGAGCCTTTCAGAGGCAATGATTTATTTATCACTACGGATATTTGCTCACTTTTTACAGTGATTCCCAATCAGAAAGGAGTGGATATGACAAAGAAATTTTTATTAGTCAATACTGGGTACAACACAAAGCATATAGATTTGATCTGCCTATTTTTAAAGACAATACTAGAGAATAATCTGTTTATGTTTAATGATGGGTATTACAGGCAAGGCACAGGGATGGCCATGGGGACACCCTGTGCGAATAGCTATGCCAACAGTGTATTATCACAATGGAAAAGTAACTCTGTGCTACACAATAATGAGTATGCCCCTTATATAAAGTTTTACGGGAGGTTTGTGGATGACATCGTCCTCTTGTGGAAGGGCACAGAGGATATGCTTGATAAGTTTATGGGTTATTTGCATAGCAATACCATTTTGTTTTGTATTTTATCCTTCAGGTTTCCTCTGATATCATTAGTTTGTTTTTTTTTTTTGAGAGAGGGGAGCTTAATCAGAGTATTATGAGCAGACATAGGAAGGATGCTCACAAGAATCATATTTTGCATAGGAATAGTCATCCCCCTCAATATGTCTTTAGGAACATCATTAGGGGGCACAGTATGAGGGTCTCAAGGCTGTATAACCATACAGCTGGTTTTGAAGCAGCTTTGAATGATATGAAAAATGAATTAACAGAAAGAGGATATAGGGACCATGATGAGATTAACACAGAGTTGAATAAGTTGAAAGATCTAACAGAAGGGTCAGCAACACCTTATTTTTCAGACATTAAATGCATGGAAAAAATGAATGTTCAAAGTACAGAATATGTCCCACACACTTTGGTGTGCCTGTACTTTTCAAACAATGTTACATGTATTTGTGAGGTTATAAAATGAAACTGGCACATTTTGATGTCAGATAATGATTTGCAAGATCTTACAGGTAAAGAACAGATATTTACTTTTAAGAATATGAAATCCCTCAAGCACCTATTATGTTATGGGTCAACTAAGAACTTTAGTTCTAATTCTATTAAGGGTATCTTTCCATGTGAAAGTTGCCATTTTTGCACCTTCATCAATAACACCACTAGCCTTAGGCACCCTTCCACAAGTAAAGTTTATGAGTTCAATGTTTCAGCTAATTGCCAGGCAAAAAAATCTAGTTGTTTTAGCACAATATGATATTTGTCAAAGTTTTTATATTGGCAAGACAAATAGAATATTGATGGAGAGGGCGACAGAGCATGTCAGAGGCATCAGGCAGATGAGAAGAACCCTTTAACCAAAAAAGTTTTAGATACTAGTAGCTAACATATTTTTAGTTTTATGGTAGTTGAAATTATCTTTGAAGATCTGAGGTTAAGTGATATTTTTAATAAGACAGAAACAAGGGAGTTCTACTGGATCCTGCAATTGCAGGCAGATAAAAGCAAAGGGCTAAATGGAAAGGTTTCTTTAAGGCCAGCTCTCAAAGGTGGAGGGCTGTTAAAGTGAGGTGAATGTATATTCATATCACTTGTGAGCAATTATTCCACTGGTGAATTCCCGTGTTTATGTGAGTTTGGGCTTGTTTAAGCTTCGTGGATCCAATTTTGGCGTCCTGCAGACGAGGATTGTTTTGTAAGTTTCTGAACCCCCTAGACCTTTTATGTTAGAGGGAAGCCTTCTAGCTTATCAGTGGGAGTGGTAAGCACTAGGTAGCCTATCTACTACAAGAGGAGTGATTTCTGTCCCAGAAATTGTAGTTTTTTAGCCGTTTGGGCAGTTTTTCCACCTCTTTCAACTTTCTGGCTTTAAAAGACCATGTTTACGTGGGTTTGTGCTTGTTTAAGCTCCAAGGATCCAGTTTTGGTGTCCTGCAGACTACAAGATCAATAGAATGAGAAAAGAGATACTCTAAGTGCCTCCATTTTGATTGTTTTCATAATTTACTGCTCTCTGCACTTGTTTTTTTGTCATTTTTAACTTATCTGCATTTATTTATACTGTATTTGCCTTAATATTGCTACACACTCAACTGTGCTAGCTTGTACTGCATTAAAAGTGTTTTTGCTACTGTTCTAACTGCTTTTCTGATAAAAAAAGGTCTAAACTTGTTTCCCGCCTTTCCTGTAACTAGTCTAGTCTAGATACTGATTTGCTGTATCCAGGTGTGTTTTGTAAGTTTCTGAGGCTCCAGACCTTTCTGTGTTTGAGGGAAGCCTTCTAGCTCATCAGTGGGAATGGTAAGCACTAGGTAAGCCTACCTACCCACATGAGGAGTGGTTTCTCATCCAGAAATTGTAGTATATTGGCCATTTGGGCATTTTTTCCATCCCTTTCAACTTTCTGGTTTAAAAGCCTGTGTTTGTGCACCATGCAGTGGCACACAGCTGAGTTAAACTATTACTGGTGCCAGAAAGTCTGCTCTTCAAATTTCTCCTTAGAATGTGCTTGTTCTTTTACTTCTTGCACTTCAATTAGCATAATTTGCTAGCACTTTAACAGGCTTTTATAGCATTTATTGTAGCATACTTAGGTACTTATCAGCAGTAGCTGTTCTTACAAAGTAACAGCACCAGTACTTATTAGTTATGATCACCCCTCCTGGTATGATTATAGGGCAATTTCCTGTGCTTTCTCCCGCTAACCTGGTGCACTTAAGCATTCTAAGACAGTGTGGCAACTGTCTAATGTACACAGACAACCCTCTCCTCTTACCTCTCAACAATCATACCTGTGAGAGATGCACTTAAATCACCAAACTGAAAGTAGTGCATGCTCCAACCAAGACCGGACTAGCTGGTCAAGAAGAGAAGGTCAACACCTGCAACTCACTACATAGAACACACAGCCCTCCAAAACACCAACCATCACAATCTGCACATAGAAACACAATCCATACACCCACCTTTGCAAAGGCTCTCAATAAAAATTTACCCAAACAGAGGCCCCCGAGACAGAACTACACTCGACTGCCATTCACCCACCTTCATTGAGGCTGTCAATAAAAATTTAGGCAAACAACAGAGACCCCCAAGACAGAAACGCATTCGATCACCACAACACAATACCAACCCCAGAACACATAGCTCACCACCACAGTGTGCCACTCAACCCAAGCCCTTAAGGCAAAATATTTTGCCCAATATACTAATCATAGGAGACTCAATTGTGAGGCACACTGATGTCTCTCTCGCTAGGTTGAACAAGGAGAAGGTGACAAGTCAGTTGTCTATCAGGTGCCAGGATCCGCCACATAACACATGCACTCAGGTCACTCCACAACAAGTACAAATATGACTCAGCCATTGTCCATGTGGGTGTAAATGACTTGTAACATACCTCCCTGGACTACATGAAAAGAGATGTGATGGAACTCTCGGATTATGTGGCCCAGGCAGGTATGACCCTAGCCCTGAGCAGTATTCTACCATCACCCAGAATTATACCACAGTATGAGCAGAAAATGACTGACTTCAACAATTGGCTAAGTTTCTGGTGTCATTTTAAGGGGATCCAGTATCTGTCTGACTGGGAAGACGTGATTAACAGACCTCAGTGCTTTGCCATAGACACCCTGCATCTGTCACCCTTAGGATTCTGGATACTGGCTATGGCACTTCACACCCCTATAGTGCCTTTTTTAGGCAGTGTTCCAAAGACAAAAATTCCACCATAACAGCTACAAACAAATGCAATCTGAGAGTCATGCTGCTCAGTGCTAGAAGTCTAAATCTCAAGATGCACTCGCTCAAAGCTCTCCTCAAAATGGAGAATGTCAACATCTGTGTTGTAACAGAGACCTGGTTTAAAGAGGCAGAAAGCACTCCTGCACCCCCAGGCTACGACTCATTCCATACCTTTCGGCCCTAGAATATAGCCGGAAGCTCCAAAGGTGGTGGTGTCTCCATATTCATAAAGGATACACACAACTCTTGACTGGCAGCACAGCATAATGCATCCAAGATACTTAAAGTACAACTAACAGTGGGTAAGATGGTGATACAAGTCATAGCCTGCTAGAAAACCCCAAACATGTCCCTAGACTCTCACTCCAACTTCCTAAGCACCCTGTAATCTATCAAGGTCCAACCCAATACTCTCATACTGGGTGACTTCAATTACCCCTCCATCAACTGGGAAAACTATTCAAGTACCAAAGTACAGGCCCAACGCTTTCTAGAATTTATCAGTTCCAATGCCCTGGACCAGCTCATTCTGACCCCCACTAGAGGAAGCAACATCCTTGACCTGGTTATCACCAACATGGGAGACTGTTGCTCCACACCTACAGTCAGTTCCTCCCTGGTTAAATCTGATCACAAACTGATCACCATGGAAATCTCCATCTCACCTACACCCCTCCCCCTGCTAAGGTGACCACCCTAAAAAAATTCTCTAAAGCTGACTTTGGGCTCCTAAAAACAGAGGTGGCTAACTTCGTGGCACCCATGCCAATGGAAAATAGTTGTATGACTGACAAATCATACACCAGTGCACTGTACGAGCATGTACACAAATGCATGGACCTTGCCATACCAAATAGAACTAAGACACTCTCCTCCAAACAAAGGAAGCCAATCTGGTGGTCCTGAGCCATCAATAAACTCTACAACAGAAGGAAGAAACTGTTGCAGAAAAAAATGAAGTCACAAGACTGGAAAACCTCCCTTATCAGTCTCAACAAAAAATTGAGATCCCTTATTAAATCATCTAAAGCCAGCTATGAAAGCAGAATTGCAGCTGACACCAAAAACAACCACAAGGCCTTCTACAGCTATATCAAAAACCTCAAAGGCAATACCCAGATTTGCTCTGAGTTATTGCACAATGGCACCTCCTATACTGAGCCAACAGATATAGCCAATGTACTGGCCCACAGATTAAGTGTTAACTTTAGCCCCCCCCCCCCCCCCCAGGGCCCTATCACAATACCAGAAGAAAGCCTGGTACCCACCATTTCTGTGGCAGAGGTAAAAGCTGCATTGTCCAAAGCCAAGAATACAGCATCCATGGGACCTGATAATATCCCTGGCTGAGTCCTACATGAGCTACAAAATGAACTGGCGTCACATCTGTGTGCCTTATTCAATCACAGAATTACCGCAGGCTATGTCTCCAATAAATGGTGCACTGCTAAAGTCATCCCATTCCATAAAAGGGGAGCAACAACAGACCCTGGGAACTATCACTTCATTAGTCTGACGTGTCTGGTATGCAAAGCTATGAAGCATATCATCATGGACCTGCTTAAGAAAGATATAGGCAATCTCCAAACTCTTGACCCTACGCAGTTTGGCTTTATCAAGGGGAGATCCTGCCTGCTGAACCTGGTTGACTTCTTCGAGGCAGTTACCAAGGCTCTGGATGAGGGTAAAGCAGTGCATACAGTGTACCTCGACCTGGCCAAGGCCTCTGATACCATTCCCCACTCAGTTATCATTGATAAATGCACCAAACTAGACATCAACCCTTACATCACTAGGTGGGTTGCAAATTGGTTCACAGACTGGAACCACAGAGTGAAAGTTTTGAATTCCAAGTCAGACTGTCGAACAGTCACAAATGGAGTCCCACAGGGCTAAGTCCTGGACCCTCTCCTGTTTGGCATCTACTTCTCAGAAGTCCAGGCCAAGATAGAAGGACTCTGACTGACCAAGTTCACTGATGACTGCAAGCTAGGAGCCATTATCAACTCCCCAAGTGATACAGATATCCTACAAAAGGGCCTCTCTGAGACCAATGATTGGTGTCAGAACCATGGCCTGAAACTTAACGCCAAAAAATGTATTATCATCCCCTTTGGAAAAAACTAATTTCCCATGAATTACCACATTGATGGGAGCCCACTGAACACTGAAGGGGCCATAAGAGATCTGGGCACCCAGGTCGACAGCCACTTCACCTTCAACTACCACATTGCCATTGTGGTCAGAAAGTCCTTCTACATGGCACATCTTATAACCAAAGGTTTCACATCCAGGAAGAAAGAAGTCATCATCCCTCTCTGCTCATTCCTTATTAGACCAGTTATCGAATATAATGCCTAATTTGGCATGGACCAGACCAGACACCTACAACAGCTGGACAGGCCATAAAAGTACATCACACAAAGGATCCTAGACCTTAAACACATGTCCTACATGGACAGACTCAAAAAACTTCAGCTGTTCTCAGTCTCTTATTGCCTACTTAGAGGTGATCTCTGCTTGACTTACAAAGCCATGTCTGACCCAGCCCTACTTGAAATGCTACACCTAAAGAAATCCCAATCCCCCGCTCCACATGCTCCAGAGATCACAACCTCATTACCACAATTAACAGAACATGCTGGAGGGACAGGTTCATTTCCCAAAGACTGCTCATACTCTGGAATAAGCTTCCCATTCATGTCAAGCAGAGCACCTCACTAGCCTCTTCAAGAGAAATCTTGACGAGTGGCTGGGTAACAGAAAGTTCACCCCAGGGATCATTCCAGTTGCCTACTGGATAGAGGCGCTGTGAACTAACATCGGGTGGCACGGCGCCTAGGCAATTTTTTTGGGCTAGGCTTGTAAAGGCTCCAGGGCCATTAGCTTAGTACACACTTATGAACCTATGAACCTATGAATGTACCTAAGGTATTTATTTTAATTGTTGGTATACTGTTTCATGGTCTGAAGAAGGTGACATAATCAGTGAAAGTGCTTACTGATGTTTTATTTTGTGTTTTAGAAGTTATTAAACCAGTTATTTTACCTCTACTGAATCACAGTGGTTTCTTATGTTTGCTTGTGCTACGATGTTACTAAATCAAATAAGCCCCTATACCAGCCAAAGATAAAACAGCAGTCACAGACAAGAAACATACAGTAGTTAAGAAATACCAGGTTTCTTAAAGGAAACATGACAATTACAAAGAAAAGTAAAACTATGTATTTATTTATAATTTTTAATAAGCCAAACACAATAAAAATAAATATTTTCTGTTTGGATGATTTCCCCACAATAAACATATCTGACAGAAAAAAGCTGAAAGGACAGTTGCTACTCTTGTGGAGCCTCTGATCTGCTTCTTCAGAAGTACTTAAGATTTTCTACTCTGACTGATGATTTTCACTCCTCAGGGCAGACAAATCAGTAGTCAGAGTGGAAGTGCGGGAGGAAGCTAGAGCTTTAGGAAGCTGTCCAGTTGTTGTGCCTCAGGCAAGACACAGCCCATCTAGACTAACGGCTACTGCAGCAGTGAGAAAGATAAACATCAGTAGAACTCACTGTAGGAAATGAGTTTCCAAAATATGTTTTCATGCTTTCAAGCTGCTACGAATGGTATTTCCCTGAACTCTGCTGTATTTATATAAGTAATAAATGCAATGCCATGTCAGAAGGCCAAAGGTAAAGCACAGTACCCCACCCTGGCCAAGGAAAAAGCAGTAAGAAAGGGAGAAGGTTGAAGGGTGCTAATACCACAACAGTGACCTATTAGAACATCTATTGTTAATGTAAGTTAACTTACACAACTGTATTATGCTCTTCATTAGATCTTTGTTGCAGCAGCCATAAATATATGGGACAATTGCCTTAGTTTATGAACAAAGTGAAGTTGGAGAAGAGCCAGAGTCTAGAATCCCCTGTAAAACAGCCTTAGCAAACCCTACTCTGGATCTGAAAGCTAAGTCAAGCTTGTAGTCTGTAGTAAAAGTGTGTACTTAGGACTAAGTAGCTGCTTCAAGAATAGGCCAAGAATAAATAAGTATAGCTTTGGTCATCTGAGACCTGACATTCTGAGGAGGGCTTTTATCATGCTGTAAATAACAAAACTGAATATCCTGAGACAGATATCTGAAATTGTTTAGATACTGGCTGTCATTTATTATTTCCATCAGTGATGGTTTACATTTCATAAAGTCTTTTGTCCTCTTCCGGTAAAATCTTAACTTATCTACAGTATAAAGGATACTCCTTCCTATGTTTTTTGTGCTCAGGAACTAACACGATGAGATGAATAGTTTGGTTCAAGGTGAATTCAGAAACCATATTAGGCATAAAAGAAGAGTTAAGTCTAAGACTCATTCTGTCTTTATGAAAAATAAAAAAGGTCGTGTAGACATTAGGACTTCAAATTCAGAAACCCATCTAAAAGACACAGAAATGAGCAAAATAGTCATTCATGTAAGAAATTTTAAAGAATTGGCTTCAGGATGAAAATGAGAAACAGTTAACTTCTACAATACAAAAGTAAGATCGTAAGATCACAAGGAGGTACCAAGTTCTCCAACACAAAATTAAGATCCCAAAGAGGTGCTGCCTATTCTGTAGGTAGTCTAATACATGACAGCCCTTTCAAATAGGAATCTAAAGGCAGACAAGCAGAAACAGATGGGAGGCGTACCTTGCTAGAAGTGTACAAAAGGCCTGAGTTGAGCAATTCATGCAAGTACTGAAGAATCAGTGGAGCCCCAGTTTGGAACATATCTTGTTGTCTTTTATAGCACCAACTAGGAAAATCTTCTTCCATTTGGCTGTCATTTTCTAGTAGTAGGTTTTCTAGCCTCTTTAATAACTGTGGCATGTCTTCAGATTAAGGTGTCTAATGAAATCAAAAACTTATCGACCACAGAGTTAGCAAGAGATTTTGAATGAACAGATGGATTAGGGATCTCCTGTTCTGTGCAAGGAAATGCACTCTCTGAGTATGTTTTGTTAATTGCCCATGGCCAGATGCATGAGAAGGGTGGATGAATATCCCCTGGGCCAAAAGGGAGTTATCAGAAGCATGTTTGGCAAGTCTGTCTTGATCTTTAGAACTTTAGGTGTCAGAGAAAAGGCATACAGGAACATTCATGTCTATGCAAAGAAATGACATCATTTTTTCCAGCCCTTTTTGCAATGAGTTTGGAAACATAACTTGTTTAGCTGTCTGTAGGAGGTAAACAGTTCTACTTGAGGAGTTTCTCAAAGATGGAAAATCTTCAGGAATACCTCTGTGTGTATCTTCATCCTGACAGTGTGCTCCTCTGATGAGCCTGAAGAGTAAGACTGCTCTTTATTGCCAACTCCAAGGCAATCATGGCTAGCCCAAAAACAGAGTAGGCTCTTGCCATCTTTGTTTATTTACCAAATCAATGTGGTGATTTTCCTTTAAACACCCTTATTCATTTATTACTTCAGAAACAATCATACATACATTAACAGAAAATAAAGGAAATAAACCATTTTAACATTTTCCATTTACTCACATTATATGTTTTCTTTTTTTACAACTGTCTTTCAGTCCATAATTACACAGATTGCTCAATATCTGCCTTCCATTAAACATCATTCCTCCTCTTGAACATTATTTCCTTGTAGCTTGTTACTCTTTTAATTCTTTTGCATGTTTCATAATATTCAATACTTAAAATAAAGCTAATTTAGATTTTCATTTCAATTTTGTAGTAATTGCTTTTTGGTAGCCAAACGAATTAAACTTAATAAGGTTTTACTATGTCTAAGCAAGTCAGATTTTGTGCCCTAACTCATAAGAACCATTTACTTAGTTACAGCCACTTGCTCCCCAATATTTCTGACAGAGTACTTTGTAGGAAGTTTTAAAATTTTCCATCTCATTAATTCTCAAAAACATGTTCCAACTTCCAAGATGGCTGCATATTGAGTAACAGCTTAATTCTAGCTCTCTCAGTGTGAAAACAGAAACTCAGCAGAGAAGGCCAGTAGACTTATGTTATACTAGTTATATGATTAGTTTATACACTTTTGATTTGTTAAACTATTTGTGCGAGTACTAATTCTGGAGCTTTTCTCTCCGGGCCTCCACTGAAAATGGCTTTTGCTCAGTTGAACTAACCCGGTAAACAAATGTCAAATAAATAATAATAAAATATGGGTAAATTTCAGTAACTGGATAGTAAGTGCATTGCCTGGATGCCAGGAATAAAGAAATACAGAAGACCTGGAAAAAGGCAGCTACAAAAAGTGAGGAAGAAACATTGACTGGGGAACGTTCTGCAGCTGTTTAGCAAAAAGCAGTGCAACCTCCAGACTTGACTTTCAGTAATCTACAGGAAGATATAAAAAAATATGGTTCTCAAAATTGAACACAATACAAATGGGATGGAATATATGAACACAAACAATAAAAGGCTGGAAAAATGGAACAAGCTTTAAAGAGATATTCAGATGAGGTGATAAAGCTGCAAAAATCAGACGTCAAAATGAAAAAAAGGCTGGCTGAATATGAGACTGCTCAGGAAGAGATGTTTCAAAAAAATAATACAAATAGAAAACACAGCACATAGGGAAAACATGAGATATTCAGCTATACCAGAGAAGCTGGAAAGAACAGACTGCATTAATTTTATGAAAGCACAGATAAGCAACTGGACTAGTATTCCACAGCAGGAGTTGTAAGTTGAAAGGGCACATTGTGTGTATGCTCCAAACCTGGCTATAAGAAAGCAACTTAGACCTTTAATAGTAATGCCATCAATGTTCTGAAAAGTGCTTTGGGAAGGGGAAGAGGAGGAAATAAGTTAACTGTAAGAAAATATTTCTTTTTTCTTAAATAGTATTATTTTTGTGATGTGTCGTTTTATTTACTTGTTATAAAATAATTGTTTCCATCATTTTTAAGTGTTATGGGAATTCTAAACAGGTGCTGCTGTTTTTTTTTTTTTTTTCCTTTTCTTTATCCCTTCTTCTCTCTTTCTTCTTGTTCAGTATTACGAAATGCAGATACTTCAATGTAAACAATCAAAGAAGTCTGGTTAAAAAGCAAGACAAAAAAATTGTGCTTTTACTCATTCTACCATGATTGAATGACTGGATTAGGGACCTTAGACTGATTTAGTACCACGTTTTAAAAGAGAACACATACATGAAAAATAGCATTGAATATTGTGAGGCTTTTTTCTAGCAAATACATGTATGCTCAATAGAAATGCTGCAGCTGATCTTCATGTTTACATGGAAACAATTTGATAAAGAAAAACTGGCAGCCTGGTTCTAATATCTCCATGCCATGCAGACAATCTGATAAAGAGAAAGTGGCTACAGTCTGGTGGAGAGTGATTGGCTGAGAAAAAAAGAAAAGAGAAATTGGCTAGGAGATAGTATTCTCTGAAAGCATTCAGGGGTTTCCCCTGCTGGAATAGCTATAAAGAAAACACAAAACCAATTAGCACATAGAGGCACAGGCTGCAGCATGCATCTTAGCATGTTTAACCTTTTTTTTATGTTAACTCAAGTCTGGGAGTGTGGCTGTTAGTTTGGGACTTTTGTTCCTATTAGGAGGGTAAAACTTAAATATTTGAAAATATACATAGTTTTGTGTGTTAGTATTAAGTTAATAGGTTTTAAGGGGTATTGGGGGTATGTTTGTTTTTTTGTCTGAGGGATTTCAATAAAACAAAAAAATTGTAAGATGTGACATAGGCTCAAATGGATATAACAAGAAATAACTGTATAAAACTTTACCCTGTCAAACAGTATATACATTTGACTGAAAAGTTGGAACTAGACATTTAACAAAAAAGGTGTTATACATAAAAGGTGGGAGTTGTGATGCCCATGCACTGGCCCAATAATGAAGGAGCCTCAATCCTCACCACTAACACCAGTGTCCACATTGGGAGGATAACAAGTACACACACAGTAAAGTACAATTTCACTTAACAGCACACAGAGATCACAGTCAGTCATAGAATTTTTTCCTCAGGTAGACAGCAAATGCTGGAGGTGTGACAGGGATGAAAGGTACTTGGGAACATATTTTCTGGGAGTGTGATGGCTTGGCAGACTTTAAGGATTCCCTGTGGGATGCACTGTCAGAGGTGCTGGGTAGACACACTGGTGTGATGAGGGAGATGATTTTTTTGAACTATAGTACAGAATCAAATTGCCTAGACATCATAAGGCTGTTCTGTGTCTAATTATGGCAGTTGCCAAAAAAGCAATTACTAGAAAATAGAAATGAAAATCTAAACCAACTATATTAGAAGTAGTAAATATAGTAACAGAGATAAAACAACTGGAGTTGAAATCTTTAGAAAAGGGTAGGAGCAAACTACATAGTAAAAATGGGAATTGTGGGAACAATACATGCAGGGGGAGGAATGAGTTTAAAAGAACCAGGACTCAAATAAGCTATATAATGTTTGACTGAAAAATGATAGGGTAGATTATAAGTGATGTATAATGTTTGCAACTGGGAGTGTGTCAGAACGGCTTGTGATATAAAATTCTTGCAACTGGGATTGTATCAGTGTAGTTTGCTTTCATTTATATAAATGTATGATCTGGGTGCTCCGGCTTCCTCCCAGGTTACAAAGCCATGCATCTGGAGCATTTCCCTCCAGGCCTCCACTGAAAATTGGCTCGTTCCAAGTCAAACTTTCTTAGTAAACAAGTGTTAAATAAATTATGTTTTAAGTGATGGTTTAATAAAGATGCTTCCTTTTTTAAAAAAGGGGGGGGCAGGAATTGATTAATTTATGTAATGTTGCTCAGGTTATATGATATACAGCAATATATGTGAAGCATAATGTTTGTTAATGTTAATTTGTTAATACAGTTTGATTACTTTTGTAAAAATCTAAATTTGCCTATGTCACAAGTGATAATTCAATACAGGTGTTTAAAAAAACGTTCGCAATTACCTCCTTCTTCCTCAACAAACCTACAGCTTGTCTTATCTACCCTAGGAAAAACACTATGAAGTCTGTTTGGGTTATGATAATACCTTTGCAAACACTTCCAAGCAAAAATCCTAAACCTTCTGGACTTTGTTGTATATCTGAAACCATACTTATGCCCTCCAGTGGTTCCCTTGTACAGTATTTTTCTAGTCTCACTTCCCAATACTTTCTAACTTCCTTAGATTGGTTGTGCAATATTTTATATGCCTTAAGTTGTCTCCATTTTAACAGCAGCTTCTGTTCTAGAGTCAACTAGAAACTCTCACAGGGAAGGTATTTCACACTTAGGACATGCCTATCCCTTTCTCTTTGCCTATAGTCTGACATCAATTGCTGATAGGGAAGGCAGTCCAAACTTTGTCTTGGCCTCATCCAGCTGTCTTAACTTTCCTTCTCCAGTTATTTAGTACCAATGCATTGGTTCCTTTGCCTGTTTCTCCACTAAATTCCACCCCTTCTTGCATATTTTCTGTACTTCTACTTGTAGTCATCCCTACTGGCAAAATCTCCTTTCTCCATTCAGGTGTTGGCTTAGTTTTTAAAATAATTTCTGCAACTTTATAAATCTAATACTATGTTGGTGGTTACTGTTCTCCTTAAACATCTCCATCTAAAATCCCATTCTTACTTTTTAAACTTCCCCTCTGCTTCATCATCATCCCTTTCACCTCTGAATTATAACCTTATGTTTTTGTTATGTTTAAAATCCTTAATTGTAACTCTAAAATATCTCTTCAACTCAGGTAATCCTAAACCCATGTTCTACTGGAAGGATCACCTTAACCCCAATTAACTCTCACCAATGTTCCTTCTCAGGCAAATTCCTTTAGCTGTGTTACTTACTTTCCACAACTTCTCTGGTTGATAAAATATGCCTGGCCTGTACATAAGACTAACAGGACTAAAAACATTTTCACTGATAGTAATTTATTATCCATATTCATAAGATATAGCATCTAATTTCTCAGCTTTCATATTACCTTTTGTTTTGTCTCTTCCCACATATCCTTAGCTGCCATAACAAAAGTCTTTGTAGTCCATACTTTTAAATAATTCATCTTATCATGTCCCCATAAATATTGGTATTGCAGAACCAAGTTCTGAGTGGATACATAATTTATGACTATAGCCTTTGTTTTATCTTCAATAATTTTATATCCTAAAAAGACTTAAAATTATCTCAAAATGTTCCACAACACTGAAATGTCCTTTACTGGATTTACTAAGTACAAAATAATATCATCTGCAAACAAAGCAAACTTTTGTTGATTACCATACTAATTATATCCTTGAATTTTGTGAGTCCCTTTTTTTCTTTATTAATGGCTCTAATATAAAGCAAATAACAAAAGGGAAAGAGGACATCCCTGCCTGGTTCCTCTGTTCAAACACAACATATTGGAGAAAAACTCTACCACTTTAATTCTTGCCTCTGATCCTTCACGTTTTCCTAATTAAACTTTTTATTGTATTTGGGAATGCAAATGCTTCCATTGTCCTACTTGTAAAATCCCAACTTACTCTACTGAATGTTATCTCTGCAACATGACCCACCAACAAAAGCAGTGTTATCATACATTCTGCTTCCCTCTGAATAGTCCTTGTGCTATTAATGTTGTCAAATGTCTGCCACCCCTTCAAAAACTACATTGATACATATCTATCAGTTCTGGCAACATCTATGCCATTCCTTTAGCTAGTATAGAGGCAATCAATTTATAATCATGGTTTAACATTGGAATGGGTCCATATGAGTCTGGGTCTGGTGGGGCTTTACTCACTTTAGGTAATACAGGCACCACAGCTTTCTTCCAAGAAACTGGTGCTTCCCTCCTTCTAAAATACTATTAAACAAAATCTCCTAGATCTTTATCACTGACTTCTCTCCTAACTTCCAAACTTCCACAGGATTACCATCTGTTTCAGGAGACTTTCCTCCATTTTGATTACACATCAGTATTTTTTCGGATCTCCTTATAACTTAAGTATTAGTTGTTGAGCCTCATCTTCCTGTAATCTTGGCATAATTAAGCCTTCCATAATTATTTCCATTTCTGCTCTTTCTTGGTTTCCACATTCCTCTTCTTTATACAAACATTCATAACATTTCAGAAATATCTCTTAATACTTCTATAGGGTCTCTATTTATTTTTCTTATCATAGGTTCCCTATATCCAGCTGCATCCACATGAGCAGCTATTGACAGATGCTGAACAGCGCACACTTGCCCACGATCTGAGCCACCCAACTAGGCTGACCTGTCAGTAAAAAACCTGTGTGAGTCTTCTCTAACATGCAAAACTTACCGAACTTGGAGGTCAATAATTTGTTCTGTGTCTTCTGTAAAGATCAAATGTACCACTGTGGGAAAATTGGTGCTCTGACATAAGGACACCCCTCAAGGTGAATGCTGAAGGCAAGTCTCTTCCCATCAGCATATGACAGGCATAAGCTTGAGCCCTCCTGAGAGAAAAGAGAAAAATGTGACTAGTGAGAGGTTGTCTCAGAGACAGAAATTTTGACAGAAGGTTTTAGCCAGTGTCTGGTATCTTAATCTCTTACATTCTTCTGTTTGACAGCATTAACCCAGGATCATGCAACATATGCCTTTTCTATTCCTTAAGCTGGTCATCTTCCAGATCTGCACTCTTATTGGCAAAAGTGAAAGCCCTGAGCTTCATGCATCCCTTTGTGTGGATGGCTGGGTTGAAGCTATGCTCTTGTGACACTGCTTAATGCTGGGCCATTCTCCTAAGTCCAACATATTGTGATAGTGCAGGTTCTAGTTTATGAACTAGAGACAAAAGAAACACATACAGCTATCTTATTTAATTATCTAATGAGAGAACTTTCTGGCAATGTAAATAAGGACTGTGATTCAACTGATGAGAGAGGCAGAAAAAAATAGTGGACCTCCTAGTACATGATATGACATTATGATTAGTAATGGGAAGATGGCAAGCATGCCTCCTTAGCATGAAAGCTAGGAAAAAATTAGAAATGTCTTTATTCAAATGCCTAAGTTGTTATGCTAATTTTTTTTGTGTTCTGAAGGTGATAAAAAATAGCTGCTTAGCGGTAATCTTTCTAAACTCATTTTTTTCTCTTTAGTATTCTGCAGTTGCTTTTCATGTTCTGTGAGATTTCCATTATTCAGCAATACTTAAACCTTGTCAGCCTTTATAAATAATTCCCTTTACTTCTTAACTATATCTTTTTTTCTTTTTTTACCCTATTTTTAAACTCATTTTTATTTTATCCCATCTCACTAGTTATCCCTTCTTAAGACATTTCTATCTTCCCTAATAACTCACGAATAATATCCACTATATATTTCATAAATTCAGATATGTAGTAAACCATCAGTCTCACTTTTACTTCACTACCCTGCATTTTTATTCTTAGTTTTTATCAGTGCATGATCAGAAATAGTTACTAGATATGTGCTGAAGCTTTCAAATAAGTGCAAATGTTCCTGCAAAATATAATTTCTGTTCTGTCTAACCTAGTTACTGTACCTTATATTTGTAAATAATTTTTGCTTTAATGAAAACCCTCAAATAAAAAAAAACACATTTTCAGAATACCTCCATCCCCTATTAGTTTAGAACGAACACAAAAAAACTATGTACATTTTCAACAAATTAAGTTTGACCCAACAGATATGAACAATTGCTCCAAATTGATATCTGCACCCACAGGCATAACCTAATCTAAAATTAAGTGTAACCATGCTAAAGTGCATGTTACAGCTTATGTTCCCTCTTACACTGACTGATATTTATTGTTTTCCTATCTCTGCCCCCCCCACCCCCACCCCAGATGTGAGAAACAGCTTGTATACCTTTAGGAAGCATCAATGTTTACTCTGAATAAAAGGTACACTGACTACCTTTAAATAAAATTAAATGATACACTGTTCTGTTTAAGGAAGACTCCACCTTAGAGCTAAACATTTATTCACTCTATCTTTGTTTTCTGAGCTATTTTAACAACTCAAAATTACTCTGACTGCTTCTTATAGGTTTATAGGTTCATAGGTTCATACTAGGCTATCTGCCCTAGGGCATTTATAAGCCTAGCCAGAGTGTGTTTGGCTTTCTCCACCCATTTTAAATGAATTTTGCTATGCCCTTTTCCGAGGTTAGTATACTGTGCCTCTGTCTAACAGTGACACAGAAGTGATACCCAGGGAAAACCTACTATCTCCCATCCACTCATCAAGATTCCTCTTGAAGAGAGTCAATGAGGGACTCTGCCTAACCTGGACTGGGATTTTATTCCAGAGTGAAGGGAGCCTCTGAGTTATGAATCTGTCCCTCCAGCATGTCCTATTTATTTCAGTGCTGAGGTGCAAGTCTCTCTAGTGCGTAGCTCAATGGGATTTGGATTTTCTGAGGTGCAGCATGTCCATTAATTCCAGGTTGGACATGGCTTTATACGTCAGGCACAGATCGCCTCTGAGCAGGCGGTATGCCACTGAGTAGAGCTGGAGTTTCTTTAATTGGGCAGCATATGGCATCTGTTTGAGCCCTTTGATCCTCTTGGTAAGGTACTTCTGGGGTCTTTCCAGTTGCTGCAGGTGTCTGGTAAGGTACATCCCAAAAGGGGCATTGTACTCAATTATGGGCCTGATGAGGGATGAGTAAAGAGGCACGATGACCTCCCCTGATCTAGATGTGAATCCTTTCATGATTAGGTGGGCTATATAAAATGTTTTTCTAACCACTTTGGCCACGTGGTTGTCAAATGAAATGTCTTGTATAATTTTAATATGTTTCTGCAAAATGGCTGCCAATGGGGCTTGACATATTAATCTGATTTTGTTCTTCTCCAGTCCTTTCTCTTTCTCATAATTCATTTCAAGTCTGTTCAGTTGTGCTAGACATAAGGAAGTAGTGGTGTATTCCCATGTCATTGACATATAATGGGATTAATGTCTGCCACTGTCATCTTATATACCTTCTGTAACAGGACTGCTTCTTTTATTTCTTGGCTGGCCATCATCTGTGTGTGGCACAGGGCTTATTTTACAGAATATTAAGTAGTGATACAACTGCAACCAAAAAAGTAAACTGTAGGCCTTTGCTCAAAGTATCTTTTCATAGTCTGAGATGACCTGACAGTCCCCTCCTCCCACGCGTCGGTAAATGTGTTGATACTTTACAAGAAAAACATATTTTCTGACTTTTCTCTAAATGTCACAGACATCTTTGATACTACTGTGACACCCGTGCACTGACCCATCAATCAATCAAGGAGCCTCAATCCTCACCACTAGCACCAGCGAGGTGCAGCCACATTGGGAAGGATAACAAATACACACACAGTAAAGTACAATATCCCTTAAGAGCACACAGAGATCACAGTCAGTCTGGGGTTGGTTTCTTCCTTTCTCTCCAGATCCCCAATAAGAATCCCCACTGGCACAGCTATAGGGTACAGATTTCAGCCGAGTAGTCAAGCCAAAACCTCAAGTCCCCTCTCTGTCCAACCAGTGCTTTGTGTCCCTGCCCAAGTAGCTGACACACATACACACACACACACCGACACACACACACACACACACACACACACACACACACACACACACACACACACACACTTTGAGATTTTGTTTATATACAAACACGCAGACACTCCTGGGGAAGGCTGGCACAGGTTCTCCAGGTATGCCCCCTCCTGCCAGGCTATAAGGTAGTAACTACTGCCACCAACTACTCTTAGCTACTAAAAAGACCCTTACACTGGGTGTCCAATTATTACTGTGCAATATTATTATCCAATTAGTAAGTGTGACGAACAGCAAGGCTTATTTGGAGTGGCTTTGTATAGTATCACTATATACATGCAATGTACTCTAGAGCTTAAATTATCTCTACACAAAACAGCCATGGCTGAAAGATTTAAAAATATTTAATAATAAATAATAACAACACAAAGCAAATTTTCTCAATTCAACACAGTGCTAGTCAAGAGTTCAGAAATCACAGGAAAATGCTTAAAATAATACTATAGAATAGTCTGACATAAATATACAAAACAGCTAGACTAAATCTGATGAAATTCCTATCCAACTCTAAGAGCAATCACTGTTCTAAGTAAACTTACATATACAGCAAAGGCAGAGTACTGGTGAGTGATGTTCTTCAGACAAAATCCAAAAATGCTTTAATTCACTCTCTCTGAGAAAGTCTTAAAAATAATACATTACTGCTGACTCATTTTAGATTACATTATTTTTCTCTGGTTCCCAGGCTAACAGAAACTCAGACTTTTAACATTTCTTTGATCTTGTACCTGGCCAGGAAACTACAGCAATAAAATACATTATATATGTTAAATTTAGCAATTAACTCTGGTCTCAAAACAATAGAAGGCATTCGTCAGTCCAGATATTATGTCTCTGAGCTTTGAGATCAAACAGTCATATGATGCTTGACTTATCAGCTTTCTTCCAGCAGAGTGCACTGTGGTTACATTTTTGAAGTAACACATTTAACACAGTTTTCTTACATGCAAGAGGACAAGTCTGTGGATTACATTCATATTTACAATGACATAGAATTGTCTAACGAATTCTATCTAGCTAGGCTGGCAGCCTTCACATAGCTTCACATACCCCCCCCCCCCCCGAGAACTCAAGCTAATTTTTCAAGTGACTCTTGAGAAACATTGCTTGCGAAGGTTAGGTCTATCTGAGTATAACTTACCCCATTCCCAGTCTTGACAGCCCATCTGTGTTGGCGTTGCTAACCCCACTGCAGTGCTGCAATGTCATATCATATACTTGCAACCCTAGGCCCCATCTTAGCAACTTGGCATTTTGCTGGCTGGCTTGGTGTAACCATGTTAGGAGATTGTGATCTGTAACTACAGTAAGTTTTCTTCCATACAGATAAGGCTGAAGTTTCTGCAGTGCCCACACTATGACTAGACATTCCTTTTTTACAGCTGCATAGCATTCCTCCTTGGGTTGAAGCCTACAACTGAGATAAACCACTCGGTGCTCTTCTCCCTCTGAAGAAATCTGGGTAAGTACAGCCCCCACCCCATGGTCTGAAGCATCCAAGTGCACAACAAATTATTTGCTGTAATCTGGACTGGCTAACACAGGGGGTCCTCCCAAAACTTGTTTAAGCTTCTGGAATGCCTGCTCACATGCTGTGGTCCACACTACCTTATCTGGCCTGTTCTTACATGTCAGGTCTGTGAGGGGAGCAGCTATGGTACTATAACTGGGGACAAACTTTCTGTAGTACACTGCTGTCCCTAAGAATGTTCTCACCTGCTTTTTGGTAACAGGTGCAGGCCATGCCTAAATGGTTTCCACTTTGGCAGGTTCTGGCCTGATCTTACCACTCTCCACTCTATGTCCCAGGTAGGATACCTCTGCCATACCCATCTGACATTTGCTGGGCTTAATCATCAACTCTGCCCTCTGTAGTCTGCCTAGCACCTCCCTGACATGCTGAAGGTGCTCTTGCCAGAAATGGCTGTAGATGGCAATATCATCTAAGTAAGCAAGGGCAAATTCTCCTGATCATGCTATGATATGATCTACCAGCCTCTGGAAAGTTGCTGGGGCATTTTTCATCCCAAAGGGCATCTTTGTGAACTCATACAAGCCAAAAGGAGTCACAAAGGCTGACCTCTCTCTAGCACTGGGAGTCAAGGGCACCTGCCAGTAACCCTTGGTCAGTGGTGGTAAGATACTTAGCCCCAACCAGCTGCCCTAGGGCCTCATCTGTCCTAGGCATGGGGTAAACTTCTAACTCTGTGTAACTATTTAATTTCCTGTAGTCCACATAGAACCTGGTGCTGCCATCTCCCTTTGGCACCAGCACCACTGGGGAGGCCCAGGGACTGCTGGACACTTGAAGTACCCCTAGTACCTACATCTCCTGTATCTCCTCCCTCACAGTCTGTTTCACTCTCTCAGACACCCTATAAGCGGCCTGCTTAATACGCCTTTGGGGTACTGTATCCACCTGGTGTTGCACCAGGTGGGTAAACCCTGGTTTCCCAGTGAACATGTCCCCAAACTTTTGTAACACTGCTCGGACTTCTCGAACCTGGGTAGGAGATAGCTGCTGGGACATTGCTACCCATTCATTCCCATCTGTCTTCTCACTGGGGATGCTCATGCTTTCACCCCAGCTGACTCCCTCTATATCATTTCTGCTCCTCCATCTTTTTTTCTCTCCTTTCTCAAAACTAATCCTAGTGACTCCCTTCATTTTATTTTCACTCCCTCTCTCCTTTTTCCTTTCTCATAACTATTCACCTTTCTCTGTTCTACTCTCTTGCTAATTTTTCCCACCTCTCACCTCATGAAACTGAGTGCATAAGGGCCTGCACTCCAAATTATACTTATGTACTACAAAATACTTGTTTTAATTTCATTCAGTGCTTTGTTACAACAGCTTACTCAAATGTTATTTTTCTGTCTTCTATATTACTGTGTTTTTAGTAGTTTTGAAAACTGTACTGTACTTAACTTTGTTGACATTAGCTTTGTAAAAATTGTACAAGGAGTTCTTCTGCCCGGACTTCCATTGAAAATGGGCTCATTTTGGCCCAATGGACTTTTCTGGTTAACAAACTGCAAATAAATAAATACTCCTTCCACTGAGGTGTCAGTCTGAGCCTCACTGAGGAGATCAGGCACCAGGTCTGCTTCAGATTCCTCCAACAATCCACTGCAAATACTCAGCACAAGGACCTCCTATCATGGTAAGGTTTCATCACGTTAACATGGTACAATTTGTGCCCCTGCCTCTTACCTAGCAGATCTACCATGTAGTTAACATCACTTACCTTTCTTACCACCTTGTAGGGTTCCTCCCAAACTGCTTGCAGCTTTTTGTGTCTGACAGGAATGAGAACCATTACTTGCTGCCCTACAGCATACTCTCTAGCCAGAGCATTCCTGTCATACCAAACCTTTTTCTGCTGTTGGGATTCTGCCAGGTTCTCCTGGGCCAAACCCATAAGTTCACTGAGCCTTGTCCTGATGTTTAGGACAAATGCCACAACAGACTCCTTGTGAGATTCACACTCACCTTCCCACTCATCTTGAATTAAATCTAGAGGTCCTCTTACCCTATGCCCATACAGCAACTCATAGGGTGAAAAACCTGTGGCTTCCTGGGGAACCTCTCTGTAAGCACACAACAGATGGGGTAAATATTTGTCCCACTCCCTCTTAAACTGGTCTGCAAATTCCTGTAGCATGGACTTGATTGTAGAATTTAACCTCTCCACAAGAGATAAGAGTTTTATACAACCACACAGACACTCCTGAGGAAAGCTGGCACAGGTTCTCCAGCTGTACCCCTTTACCCAGACTATATGGTAGTACCAGCAGCCACCACCCACTAATATCAGCTACTCAAATGCCCTTCTGAAAGGGTGTCCAATTATTACTGTGCAATATTATTATCCAAATGGTAAGTGTGACTGAACAGTCAAGGCTTATTTGAGTGACTTGGTAGAGTATCACTACATACATGCAATGTACTCTAGAGCTTAAATTAACTCTACATAAAATATTTAAAAAATAATAAAAACACAAGACACTACTTCTTACTGCAGTGTGCTAGTCAAAAGTTCAGAGATCACAGAGAAATACTTAAAATAATACAGTAGCAAAAGGTCTAACATCACAGAAAAACAAACTAGTCTAATCTTCTTATTTCCTAGCTATATCTAAGACAAAACACAGTTCTAAAATCCTACTTACACCTAGACATAGGCAGTGCTGAGTTGGATGTTCTCAGAACAAAATGCTCATAGTTCTCTGATTCTATCTCTTTAAATTGATAACAAAGAGCTGCTTCACATGGCATCATTCTTCTCACTTCTCTAGTGTTCCCAGGCTAACAGAAACTACATTTACATTCTTTACACCTGGTCAAAAAACAGAGCAATAAAGGACTTTTATACACACAAATTCTAGCCATTAACTCTGGTCTTAAAACAATAGGTAAGATGCCTCCTTTTAGACATATCGGTTCTGAATTTTGACATCAAAGACCATCATAAAATGCTTGACTTAGCTTTCTTACAGCAGAGTGCACTGTTGTTACATTTTTGCAGTTCAATATCTAATGCTGGCTTTTCACATTTAAGAGAACAAGTCTGTGGCTTACATTAATATTTACAAATTACAGAATTATCTACAAAATTCTATCTGGCTTGGCTGGCAGCCTTCACCTGTCTTCACAAGTAGTATAGGGGGTAGTCTTGGGGTAAAGTTCCTCATTCCCACCCATGGATCCTGGTTAAACTTGAATAGAGACAAGGATGAACTCTGTTATACATGGCAGGGGAGTCTGTCCCAGAGTAGTGGTAACCTCTGATGAATGTCTTTCCAAACCATTCTGTTTAAGTTACAGAACAGTTTTTGTTCCCTGGAATAAGTACTTCTTATACCAATTGACTTGCAGATGTGCTGCAAGACCATCAGAATAGGGTCAGAGGATGCCTTATAAGCCAGACTTAGGTCTCCTTATGTCAGTCTGTAGGATACCGAATAGTTACAATGCTTTGAGGCGGTCCAAGTAGGGCTTATGTTTTAGGCCCTGTATTCTCTTAGTGACGATTTAAAGACATAATAAATACTCCTCAATCATAAAAATATCAAGAAACACCAGAAAACACCTTCAAAAATAGGGACCATAAACGCCAAAGGATATAAATCAGCAAACATCTTTATTCTGGTACCTCAGCCTTTCGCCTTCTTGGAATAATTAATCCTATAAAATGCTATCCAATTTATACACCTAGTACTTCTGGTGGACCAGTAACATGCCATCAATTAATGTTTTTTTTTTTATTTTTGATGCTGTTTTCTGGTGTTCTCTTTGTGAGAAGCCTTTGAGGGCATTTAAGTAGTTGTATATACCTGGCCAGATATATACTAAATTGGGCATTGTACTCCATGACAGGTCTAAGGATATAAGTGTAAAGGGCTACAGTGACATCCCTGAAACTCAGGCCATCCCTTTGCTTATAAGCTGCATAATATAGAAGGGCTTTCTCATTGCTGTGGATGTCGGTTGAATGTAGGTTTATTGTCAATATATGTTCCCAAATCCCAAAATATAGTTTTGACTTTTAGGAGTGCATTGTCAATGTGATATTTTGCAGGGGTAGTGGATTTCACAAAGGAAACAATAATTCACTTTTAGACATTTAGTTTCAGTCCAGGACTCTGGCACTTGTTATTTGTTGGGGGACAAGCCTTCCTGCAGAATCCTTTGGGTATTCAATGATTTGCTCCTAACTTGGAGTCATGTACAAACTTTGCCAGACAGAGTCCCTAGGTGTTTGCCTTTACTTCAGAGAAATAGATGCCAAACAGGACAGGTCCCAGTACTGAGTCCTGTGAGACTCCACTGGTGAGTGGTACTTTTATGAAGAGAGATTCACCTTATCCAGACCTCTTGAGTCCTATCTGTGAGCCGGATGGCAATCCGGCAGGTAAGTTAGGGGTTTCTTCCCATTTGCGTAAGTTTCTCCATTATGTCTAATTGAGGTATTGTGTCAAAAGCTTTGGTCAGATCTAGGTTGGCAGAATCCTCTGTCTTACCTTCATTCATTGTTTGGCTGACCTTTTTGAAGAAGTCTACTAAGCTGAGTAAGCAAGACCTGCCTCTGATGAACCCAAACTAGAATGGGTCCAGTGTTGGGGGTTTCCCTGGGTTCTTACTGGTTAATTCCATGTCCTTCCATGGTCTTAAAAATTAGGCTGATCAGACTTATAAGTCAATCTGAGTCAAAGGATGGCCTTCACTTGTAAAGGAGTACGACTGTTGCTGTCCTCCATATACTCAATGAATGATATAAAATATATGAAATAACAGGGGATGGAGGAGGGGTGAAGTTGGACCTGAATTTATCAACTAGTAAGTTTGTTATGTCTTCACTTTTCATATAGGTGGTGGTGTTCACAATCAGCCCCACACATTGACGTGTACAGCTCCTGAGGTTGATAATATAGCTAAAGAAGACATTATGGTTATTTTTTGCATGGGTGGCTATCGTTGCCTTAAACCTGGCTTTGGTATTTCTGATTAAACTCCTGAGTTGATTATTTACTTTAATGATGATGGATCTAGTCTGTTATGGTTTACTCTTTTAATATTTGGCTATGCTTGTCTTCTTTTTATTGTAAGGCTTGTTTACGTTGTGATTCCACTAGGAAGGTTTGTTTTAGGGTTAGCCCTATGCTTGTTCCTACAGGGTACAGCTGCTTCTATGCAGTTGTTGGCATGCTGGTATAAGTTAGTGGTACACTTTTCTGCATATGCAGCAGAATTTAATGGGTTTGAGGGGATTTGAAACTTGCCAGGGTATCACATACAATTACAAAATAGGTTAGAGAAATTTCTAATGAATCTACGGGTTGCTGGTATTTCAGGTTTCAATTTTATTTCAAGGGAAACAGTTTTATGATCTGACCTGATGAGTGATGATGATACACAAGGGGTGGAGTACAACTTATTCATATCAGAAAGGATAAAGTCAAGGATGTTTTTGCCCCTAGTGGGTACTCTCACTAGTTTGAGAGCATTTGCACAAAGTCCATGAACTGTGTGTGTGTGTGTGTGTGTGTGTGTGTGTGTGTGTGTGTGTGTGTGTGTGTGTGTGTGTGTGTATGTGTGTGTGTGTGTGTGTGTGTGTGTGTGTGTGTGTGTGTGTGTGTGTGTGTGTGTGTGTGTGTGTGTGCGCACTAGTGGTGGTGTAGATTCCCATTCTATAGTTGGATAGTTAAAGTCACCCAAGTAAGGGAGTTCACAGATGCTGAGCTGGACATGAAGAATTTCTTTTGCATGATGCTGGTTAATCAGCCTAGATGTAAGACACTTCCTGACAAACACTGGGGAATCTCTACCTTTTCTTCCCTCCTGCATAATAGCTGGTCTAAATGTGTGGAAGGCCTTATAGTCTTAAACACCTGGAGTACTCTCCTGTGACTTAAATCATGCTCAGTCACTATGCAGACATCTACATCATCCAATGTGAGGATGGCTTGTAGGTAGTGGAGTTTTTTGTTTATTCTCCTAGCACTGATCAGCAACACCTAAATATTACCCTTTTCTTGTACAGTTATGTTGGTAGGTTTATATAGTTGACATTACCTGAAAGAAAGGCAGTATGGGGGGGTGCCTTAGCCAGTATTCAAAAACCTATAATGGAGAGATGCAGACCATCCCTGGCAAAGCACTATAAGCCAAATTATTTAATTCAAGTATTTTTTTTTTGTTCACATTGAGGCACAATCATTGGAGCCAGAATGCTGCTCAGTTGCTAGGCTCATACCTGCCTGGAATTCACAGTGAGAAAACTCATTCATGTCTTTCCTCATACAGTCCAGGTTGGTACTTCTCAAATCTTTAACACCCACATGTTCTATGACACAGTCATACTGATACTTGATGCTCGAGGACTTGAAGTGTGCGTATTTTGATGGATCCTGGCACCAACAAGCAACAGACCATCACTCTTTCCTTGCTCAGCATGGTAAATGGTACATCTGTATGTCTTAAAATGGGGTCTCATATGACTAGAATATTTTTTTGGGTAGATATTTGCCTTATGGATCTAAGACTCTTCAAGTGCTATGTAAAGGAGTAGGCTTTGCAGTAAGAGTGTTGCGAAGGGTGTTTAATGTTTCTGTTATGTTTTGGAGGTGTTTGCAGTTTAGGCAAGTTAGTTTTAAGAACCTCAGCATATGATGTATTATGTGTAATATAATATAATTTGACTCCACACAAGACTTTGCCCCTAGATAATGCTGTAGAACAATTCAATAGTACTTTCCTCACCATATTTAACAGCATGGCATCCTCCAGAACAGTCAGAACAAAGGCTAATTATACTCCATGGCTGACCAAAGAAACAAAAAGCTTCCTAAAACTTAAAGAAAAGACATGGGCCTTATGGCAGACTAACAAAACTCAACCCAACCATTTAGCATATCAACAAATTAGGAATAAAGCCAAACACAAAATCAAACTAGATAAATTATACTACACTAATATTCAACAAAAACATCAACGAAACCCACAAACATTTTGGTCCACAATCAAACAAATTCTCTACCCTGGACATACCACTACTCCCTCTCCCAATATAAGAAACAGTTCAGAGACCATAGCTGAAAACTTTAACAAATACTTTAATTCAATTCCTAACCAAAAATAACCAATGTTCTCAAGACTTTTTATACAAGACATCAAATAACACCAATAACACTTTCACATTCCAACTTATCCCGACCAAAACCATACAAAAACTTATAAGAAAACTTAAACCTACCACTACTGCTGGTACTGCTAACTTTCCAACTGAATTTCTAAAAATATCAGCTGAAGGAATATCCTACCCCATATCAATACTGATTAATTAGTCTACTGCAGAACAATATGACCCCTTTATCTGGAAAATCTCACATATAGTTCCTCGCCACAAGGGCAAACGGTCCACTGCACTTACAAACTATAGATCCATCACCATCCTATCCCCTCTATCAAAACTATTAGAAAGATCCATCCACTTTCAACTCCTCCATAACCTTACAAACAATAACCAAACTTTAGTGTAACGCACTCAAAAAAAACAAGAATAAACTGTCCAGAGTGCAACGGCCAAAAGAGAAAAAGAGCAGGCTTGCCAATATATTTCCAAAATTTATTGAATCCACAGCAGATATCGAGACAAAGTTAAAACATAAACGCTTTTATGCTTCTACTCGCGTTTTCGTCCTCATTCATCCACATTCATCAGATGCCACACCTCTCTTTCTAATTGCTTTTGTATTATCAATTTAATACATAACCAATGAATTGCTTCCATTACATTTCAAATTGTCAAATAAAAGTTTTATATTGGGCTCATTAATTCAAATTCAATTTCAAAAAGAAAAAAGAAATACTGGATGAATTGAAGTCTAATTCTAATATCAGAATCATGAATCCAGATAAAGGTGGAGGAATAGTCATTATGGATGTCATACAATAAGAAGGTAGAATGAATCAAATACTCAGAGATGAAACTAAATATAATTTGTTTCAAGAAATGAGGTAAATCTGGCTTATAATAAGATTGACATCCAATTAAGTGATATGGTTAAGGAAGGTATACTAGATTATAAAATGTTTAGTTATTTGAAAGTTGAGAAACCAAAAATCCCTATTATTTGTGGAATCCCCAAGATACATAAAAACTCAGAGAATCCTCCTTTGAGACCAATAGTATCTGCTGATGGATCCAAAATGTTACCTTTGGTGAAATACGTAGACATAAAAACTAAACACATTTGGGTCAACAAAAAAGTTATACTTAAGGATTCCTGGGACTTATTAAAAGAAATTACTTTGGATCTGTGTGTTGAAAATTTACTATTCGTCACTATTGACGTAGTAGACCTTTTTTCCTCCATACCTTATGAGGAAGGAATGACAATGTTTGAGGATACCATTTTTCACGACAAGGTCCTAGGACATCATGAAAAAGTGGTTATTACAGGACTTATGGATATGGTTTTGAAAAATAACTATTTGGTGTTCAATGGTGAATTCTTCCAACAGATTCAGGGGGTAGCTATGGGGGCAGCATGTGCCCCCACTTTTGCGAATATAGTTTTGGCTAATTGGGAGGAAACATATGTGTTAAACTCTCAATTTAGGTCATTCTGGAACCTATATCGGAGATTTTTAGATGACATTGTCATCTTTTGGACAGGAAGTATCAAAAAACTTGAAGAATTTATTGAATATATAAGCAACACTACAGGTTTTCTTAAATTTACTTATCAAACCTCCTATTAAACTTTAAAATATCTGGATTTAGAAATTTACAAAGCAAATAATACTTTAGAATCTAAGATTCATAGGAAGAACACCTTTTATAATTAATTTCTTCATTACAAAAGTGCACATCCAACACACTGTATGAGAAATATAGTTAAAGGACAATTTGTTAGAGGGTCCAGAATGACTAGTACTGATAATGACTTTATAGATGAATGTAACATTTTGGAAAAAATGTTTCTGGAAAGGGGGTATCCTAAAGAATTTGTTGAAAAGATTAGGCTGGAGGTGGAAAAAGGTAGAAAGGACAAATTTAAGCCTATTAAGGGGACTACGAAAAATAAAGAAGAAAAAAATAAATTAGAAACTAAGGAAATTATCAATAGTAACAAGTATAAAAAGGCATTGATATTAGAATACAATGCAACTAATTATAATACTAAAAAGACTTTCCAGAGGGAATGGGACAGATTTAGTTCACTAACGGATTTGGAAAATATACCTAGTATAGCTTCTAAAGTTGTATACAAAAATTCTAGCTGTATTAAAGATATACTGGAAAGCAAAAAAGGTAGTGAAGATAGAAAAAAAACTTCTAGGTGGGTTAGGAAAAAAATAGGCACCTATAAATGTGGAAGGTGCAATCAGTGTGAATATATCATAAATAGTGGTGAAGTTTTTCTAAAAAGTAGAGAAAGGTGGATAAGAAGCAATGGACGTTATATGTGTGAATCAAAGGGATTGGTATACCTCGCCATATGTGAACAATGTAATTCCTTTCATGTAGGAAAAATGGAGAGAACTTTAAAAAGGAGACTTTATGAGCATATTTATGATATATCAAAAAGAAAAGAAACTCATGCACTTTTCAAGCATACGAAAGAATGTACAGGTTATAAATTTATTTTTTTGGTTTTGGAACAAATTAAAAAGGATATCAGGGGTGGCGCTTGGGAAGAGCAAATAGAATATAAAGAATTGTGGTGGCAGATAACCCTGGAAGCGGGAAAAACACCAGGACTAAATGAATACATTTCTATTTTGCCTCTGTTAAAGTTAAGGGCAGCCAAATTGTGAAAAAAACAAAATAAAAAATTTAAGATGTAATAATTATTCATGACAGGAGGTGGCACTGTTTACACACAAAATATAAGGTTTTTAATATTAAATGTAAACCAAAACTGTTTTATTCCTCACATTTTTTAGACATATTTTTTAAACATTTTTTAAACATGTTTTCAATATGTTTTTAACATGCTTTTAAATTCTTAGAAATTTACTGAGTTGTATGGTTTTATAATAATAGGTAGTACTTACTTTTTGTGGTTGTAATTATTTCAAACTAAAACAGTGGAGTATTTTTTAGGGATTGTGCAATAATTAATAATTAATGAGCCCAATATAAAACTTTTATTTGACAATTTGAAATGTAATAGAAGCAATTCATTGGTTATGTATTAAATTGATAATATAAAAGCAATTAGAAAGAGAGGTGTGGCATCTGATGAAGTCCGGTTAATGAGGACGAAAACGCGAGTAGAAGCATAAAAGCGTTTATGTTTTAACTTTGTCTCGATATCTGCTGTGGATTTAATACATTTTGGAAATATATTGGCAAGCCTGCCCTTTTTCTCTGTTGGCCGTTGCACTCTGGATAGTTTATTCTTACAAACAATAACCTACTAACCAAATCCCAACATGGCTTCAGACCCTATCATAGTACCGCTACTGCCCTTCTCAGCTTTACCAATACCATAAACCATTACAGAAATGAAGGAAAAATAGTTTCATCACTATTCTTCAATATGTCCAAAGCCTTCGACACAGTCTCCCATAACAAGTTACTGTCTGTGCTCACTAACCTTAACCTTAGCTCGTCCGCTCTCTCCTGGTTCCAAAGTGACTGTCAGTAAGTGGTTAGGTGGCTGCTACATGACCATCTCCTCACTAAACCCAATCACACTCGGTGTCCCGCAAGGCTCAATTCTTGGACCATTTCTGTTTAGCATCTTTAATAATGACCTCAGTACTGTCTGCCCACTAGCTTCAACTTTCCAATATGCTGATGACCCCACACTTATATGTGCAGCATCTACCACACAAGTGAGCTGTTACCACTGTCATGCATTTGGTAAACTTCCCTGAGGGCTGTGGTGAGACCCAAGGACAGTGCTGTGAACTGGTAATGACTGGCTCCCAGGTGTGCCTGTTCATTTTGATGTGATAGTACACATCTTGAAAATCTATTGAGCATATCCAATTGTCCTTTCACAGCAGAGACACAATGGATTGAACCGTGACCATCCAGAATCTTGATTATTGCACAAACTGACTTAGTTTGCTGAGATCCAATACTTGTCTCAAGTGCCCCGTCTTTTTTGGCAATAAGTAGAAACTTGAATGGGTCTTGGATCCTGTCTTGTTTGGGGGACCTTCTGGATGCTCTGTTTTCTAGCAGCTTTTTAATTAATAATGCTGTTGCTTCCATCTGATTGGGTGAAACACTGGGGATTCTTGTATTTCTTGAAGGGAGAATCTGGGAAATGGTATGATACTACATCTGGATATAAATTTCTGCACCCAGGAATCTTTTGTAATGGATAGCCAAGCTCTTTGTTGCACAGAAAAATGCCTCCCTGACTGCCTCTAGAAGGTAGCAGTCAGGCCTCTTTTCAGAAGTGCTGGTACGTCTTGTCAGAGAAGGAATCCTGGAAGCCCTGGTTCTGCAGGCATCTGCCTCTGACAGAACTATCTCCTCATGAGCCTTGAAAAGGACCCTGGGATTTACAAAATCACATTGTCCTATCTCCTCATTGATTCCTAAAAAAAGGTCTTTGAGGGGTAGAAAAATGTATGCCCGTGGCACACATGGTCTTTCCCTCTTGCTCACATCTGGAGAGTGTGTCCTTTACTTTGGGGCCAAATAAGGAAGATCCATTAAAGGCAGCACTGAAAAATGAAGACTTAAAGGGCTCTGCAAAATCACATAGTAATATCCAGGCATGTCTCCTAATGGCTATGGCTGAACCCACCACCTGACAGGTACCTTCTACTGCATGGGAGCTCAGCCCCGTGGACACATTAGAAATCGACTAGAGGGCGGTCAGTTGTGAGGAGACTCTATTTTGGTCCTCAGCAGACATGGACTCAGAAATAGATTTGTTAAGTTTTTTAGTCAAATCTATTTGTAATCTTGTAAAATGCGCCAGGTAATTCAGCAATCAGACAGCCAAGTTCAGTGAGGCATACATGCACCTACCAAATCTGTCCAAGGCCCTGAACTCCCTGTTAGGGGCTGGACAGAAGAGCTCTGTGCCACAAGCTCTTTTTTGGTGGCTGCCGCCACAACCATGGCATCAACCGGGACCCCATTGATCCAGTGTCCCCTGTTTTTGGGAGGAGCTAACACCTGTCAGGACATTTAAGGATCAGCTCAACAGTATTCAATTCCTTCCACACCCAGAGAGAAATGAGATCTATGAGTTTGTCAGCCAGGGGAGTCACCCAAGAAGTAGCTGGGCAAGACCCAAAAGCCTCCAGGAACACTGATTCCTCCTAAGAAGAGGTATCAGAAGACCAACCGCCTTTCTGTTTTAAAAGTGCTAGAATGTCTCCAAATGAGACATCCTCTGGTGGAGATCTGGGAGACCCCTCCCTTTCATCAAAATCAATGTCCTCAGTAACAGATTCCTGAGGGGACTCTAGATGTCTCCTTTTACACATCCTCTTCCGAGGGACCTCATCAGTGGGATGATCTGGGGAACTATGGGAAGAGATGAGGATGTCCTGAGGGACCGACTGGAGACTTGATTGGACTGTGTCTCCCAGTGGAATAGATGAACAAGGTTCACAGCAGAGAATGGAAGGTGGTATAGCTGTCAGATCTGAACACAGCAGGAATGTCCTATCTCTAGATACAGAGAAGGCCATCTCCACAACCTCAAAGGCAAAGTGCCAGGGTAACAGATGTGGATGGCAAAAAAGCCAATAATTCATGAAATGTGGGCTCCTACAACTCCACAATCACTCCACCCAATGAAAGAGTCAGACCTGAGCTGCCCAGCACCAAAGACCCAAGAGGAAGAGATGGGTCCAACAGCTTCGGACTTGATCCTAGGCTACCGGGTCCAGTGCTGAAGCTTCAGCTCCGACAGACCTCCAGTTGTGAAGGGCTCAGGACCAGGCATGTCAGGGAAGTTATCAGAGTCAGAAAACAGACTACTTTTGGATCTGATAAGGACACCCCCCCATGCATCTCAGATCCTAGGGTCCAAAACAGTGGGTCAGATCAGAGAAGGAGAGACCAACGGGGAAATAGTCAAAGGCCTACTCACAGATCCAGTAGGAGTAGGAGCCGGAAGTAACCTCATCTGGATCTGAGTTCTGAGAAATTTTTTCATCATCCTATCCATGTCAGCCTCAAATAAACTTCTAGAAGACCTGAGAAAACATGTGGAGGACGGAGGTCTTCAATGTCTATGGGGGAGGGGATCTCTTTAAGAAGGATGAAGAAAGCCAAGAAGTGATTGGATCTGGTAGGAGGAGAAGTGATTGGATCTGGGGTGATTTTGCTTTAGAAGTAGTTGGATCCCAGGTGGTCAGATCCGATTTTTTAGTCATCATAGTTGGTGGCTCCAAGGAAGACGCCGAAGAGGATGTGCGATCCAGTGATTTCTTGAGAGATTCTTTATCTCTGTGAGCCAAGTCTGGATTTCACTTGCCCAATTTCTTACAGAAGGTTTTAACCCCAGCTACAGAAGCAGAAAACAGGAAGTAGAAGTGAGAAGGCCCTTCAGCAGCTGCTTGTTTCTCCTGTGAGTGAGGGCTGTGGAATTGAATCCAGAACAAATACAACAATCTGCATCTAAATGAGCAGCTCCCAAATAATATACACATTCCCTGTGGGCATTCAAGTTTGGGATTTTATGCTCACAGGTGATGCATGATGCAGGTTTTAAAACCGGTAGGCTTGTCAGCCATACTGGCCTTACCTAGCTAAGTCCAGAAAATAATTACAAAAGAGACATCTAATGTAAAGTTTTTGTTTTTTGTAAAGGAAGAAAGGAGGAAAAGGAGAAGAACAACTACCAACAATGGTAGTGCAAGGAATACTCCAAGTTAGGAAGTATTTAAATAAGAACATACCAAGAATGGTACTACAAAGCAGTACTGAGAAAAACAATGGTAGCTATATAGAAAACAAAAAAAAAAGCTAGAGAAAACTAGCAAGAAAACAAGGGAGGTAGGAGAAAATGAAACTGAAGTACTTCCTAAAAGTTTTTAAGCTAAGCTCACAATTATGTCAGAAAACATCTCCCAAAACCTCGAGAGCTACAGGATTCATATCTGAAGCTGATTGGCAGCAAAAGAGATCTGAGGTATGTTAGGTTGGTGGGGCGTTATGGGTAAAGGGAAGAACACAAGAGTTTTGGATCCAAGGATCTGGTAGAAGCATCCGAGTCAGATCTAAGTCGGTTCTGAGACCCATCAGTTGAGGAATGAATGAAAAGGACAACATCAGATATATTGTTTGAAATGCATGGAGGACACCAAAATCATTGCAGCTATTTTCTCAGTGTTCAGGGCTTAAGATGCTGTCCAGAGTCTTGATCTGAAGGCAACAGCAACAGCTCAGTACAAGTTATAGCAGAAAAGCTGAGGGAGAAAACCAGTCAGAGACTACTAACTTAAAACTAGTGGAGTTCTATACCTATATTCTGCAGCCAAACACAGCTCTCTCACTACTGTGAATGTGAGCTACAAGTCCTGGGTCAGAGCTGGACTAGAATTACAGTTAACTGCAAATCAATAGCTATATATCCACAGGACAGAGCAAAAGGGGGAAATTGAGGTTATGTAATAATGTAGCTGAGGGGAGTAGTAAAAAGTGCAATCAGGGAAAGCAGCAGCAGATGTAACAGGCAGAGGGCACTTTTAAGTACACATTATATCAGGCACTGCTTAGCAGAATTAATAAAGAAACTCAGCTAAATATAACACAGAGCTTAAAGTAAATCACAGTACTCTCACTTACTGTAATTCAGAGCATAAATTGATGGCAAGAGAAAGGGCAGAAATAACCAGTTAGTTTACTATTACAATCTTGAAACTCATAATCTTGAGGCCATAATATAAAGACCAAAATATTTAATACTACAATGCTTTAAAACTCAAATACCAACTCTATCTACCTCTGCAAAGCCAGAAATGAGTGCTAACATGGGTCCTGCAGGGGGACTAGTCCAGGTGTTTGATATTGTGCTCTTCAGCATTCTGGTCTTTCAATATTTTGGTATTAGGATTATGGGTTTCAAGATTGTGGGCTTCAAGATTTTTTTTATAGTAACCAAAATAACCAGTAAGTATATAGCAGTAGTTTTTTGTATGAGCACATCTCCTTTAGTTTAATCGCAATGCCCTCACTTATTGCAACAGCACAACAAAATGTATGGAAGCATACCACGTAGAACTCACTTTTTGGGCAGAAAAGTAATAAAAGACCTGTTTCAGAACACAGACAACAATAAGTGCAATTAAAATAAGTAATTAAAATTAAATAAATACATTGTTTCCTTTTTATCGAAAAACACTATTTGAAATAAAAGAAGGGCTCCAAAATTAATGCAGAGCTTTTCTTAGTGTTCAGGGCTTACAGTACAATTCAGAGTTTTGATTCATAAACAAAGTTTAGATTTTTAGCATGTGCATGTGTGATTTTTACCAGCACATAATATCATGCTAAGTACAAACATAAGATGCATGAAGAAGACGACTAATGCACTGTAGATGTACCAGATGTACAACATCTTTGGATTTAATGAAGGACATCATTCATGCGAAAACAAATATGTAATTGTTTCCTTGCTGTTCTTCTTCTTCTATGTATGTTAAATGCTATTGCCAGTTTCTCATGCTAAAATGAAATTGTAATTGCTTTCTTCTTCTTAATTGTACCTATCTAAAGTATGCTTTGCAATAATTCACTGTAATATTCTCTGTAACTAACTGTGTAATGCAAAGCTTTTCTTCCCGGGCCTCCACTGAAAACGGGCTTCCTGAGCCCAGTGGACCTCCCCGGTCACTAAACTGGAAATAAATAAATAAATCACAAATAACAACCATTTTCTCTAAGGGTTTAAAGAATACGCAGAAAAAGAGAAACAGGCCAATTATTGCCTTCAAAATATCTACTTTATAAGGAATTCTTATCAAAAGAGTGTGCTGAAAATGAAGTCTAGTGCTTTCAAGTACAATTCCTAGGTTAAGGCTGCTACATAAACAATGGTTTCCTGTGAGGCCAACTTTTAGAGCCTAAGATCTGAAAAATAATGTGCATCTTAGAAACAATCCATAATTTTGTTTTTTTATTAAACCATTTTAACTGATTGGATGGCCATATACAAGGGTTCTTCATAGAAGTACACCCACTTAAGTACAGATGTATGTAACCATACTTACCATTACAGCAGATCTTCAAGATGTGTCACTGTAATAAATCATAATATTTATTTATATTTTATTTATTTATTTAACATTTTTTTACCAGGATGGTCCGGCCGGACAGCTAGCTTTCATTTTCAGTGGAGTCCTGGAGAGAAAAGCTCCAGAAAATTGTTACATAATATGGGCAATATATATAATGACAATGAAGATGTAGAAAGGTTAACATGGTAGTAATACAGAAATACGTAGAAGTACACAAGTACAGAAAGGTTAACATGCTAATAATATATGGGTTATACCTGCTTACCATTTTCCCACTGGTATTTTCTCCAGGCCAGAGGTTTCCAATCCAATGACTCTTTCCTGTGAGGTACCAGTGCAAGTATCATATTGGCTAGGTACTGACAAAGACAACATGAGACTTCCTTTGATATCCCACATTGCTCCATATTTTCTTTAGTTGTTCAAGACAAAATTCCTTACAAGGAAAAAAGATTGCAGAAGGCAAATATGGCTTTCTAATTTTGATTTAGTAAAAACACATCATGTTCAGTGTGTTGACTATACATACTGATATCTGCATTAATATCAGAAGAAAAGTCTCGACCTACATACTGAATCTATACCTAGTTTGATCCAGCTTTTTATTAGGTGTCTTGAAAAGACAGATGATCAAAAATTAAGTATCTCACCTATCTATAAGATACTAAGAGAAGACACTTTAAAGTTTGACTCAGATTTTTGGAATTACTGTGTAAAGATTAATGGAGAACAAATATCTGATGAATCCAAAAATTGTTATTGAAATCTACATACGGTACCGCTTCTTTATTATACTGGAGATTGTATACATGGAAATTTATGAATAGGAGTTTCTATACTCCACATACAATAAATCTTATACTCAAAAACAGTGAAAGTAAATGTTGGAAATGTGATGAATTACTAGAGGCCAGCTGGGTTCACATATTCATTGAATGTAGAAATGTTGTTCAGTACTGGAAAGACTTCAGATATTTTGTAAATGCTTTATGGTCTGACAATTGTCATATTTTTAACTCATTAACCCTATTCAATGTTCCTATAACTAATGTAATACCTAAATCTCAGATCCAGTTACTCTGGTCAGTTCTTGCAATTGCCAGAAAAGTTATTACTTTAAACTGGAAAAGTAAACAAGATTTGATGTTTAAAGATTTTATTAATTTAGCAAAAGTTGTTTTTAAAAAAAGAACTGCAAACCATTTGTTATAGAACTCATAACATTACCCATAAAATATAACATGGCAAAAACTGGAAAACCTTTTGAACAACTACTGATAACTTCTCATGGATAAAATGATTGTTTATCATGGATGAATGTAAATATTGTAAATAGTTTTGTTATTGTTTTATTGTATTTGTTATATGCACATTTGCGTTTGTTTATAATGAAAACAAAATAAAAATATTTTTGAAAAAAAAGAAGAAAATGGTTAAACATTTGTTCCAGTGACTTCCTATCAGGGTAGAGAACATGTGAGGATTGTTCAAACAGAGCTACCACAGCTTGAAAGAACAAAACTAATTTAAATACTACAAGATTGAAACTGTCAATATAGGATAATTTCAGAAGCACTGCTGATGCTGTATTTTATCAGTTCTGCTTATACAACATAAAGAAATAAAAAGAAAAAAAATGAAAAAAGGTAATTCTAGGGGTCCCTATTAAATTATCAAATGTTCAGATGAGCAAAAGACAGACTATCGAGCCATAAAGGTAAAAACCAGGAATATCAAATAGATAGGTACATCGACTGTGCGGGATTGCAGCACAGCCAAGATTGGGTTATTACTTATTTCCCACTGGGGTATGACCTTAGAGCTGCTATATATCACTGGGTTGGAACGTGTGGGTGTTACATGAGTTGTGGTTTGTATCAATGTTCTAGGTTTTCAACCTTTCCAGTTCAATTTTATGTTGTTCGCTCATCTGAACATTCAGTAATTTAATAGAAACCCAATTCTAGCAGTTTGGAGCTGACGCGATATTAGGCTGAATTCTAGGATAAGGAGGAACGCCTTGAAGCTACCACTGAAAATTTGCTGGATAAAAAGACAATGGGCAACTTGGAGGTATCAGATAATAGTAATGTCAGAACTGCACAAGATTAATACTAATTTACTGGATCATATTAAAAGTTCAGATAAATGAATGGAAGAAGTAGAAGCAGCCTTGAGTTCTCATTCTGATCATCTGATGGATTTGAAGAGAAGTATAAAGGAAGTGAACTTTTGGAGGCTAAAATTGTGCATGTAAAAGATACAAGCTGGTGCAAAAAAATAAGTTTAAGAGGTAATCTTGAATAAGTGGATTGGGTGAATTGTGTGGGGTTCATGAAAGATACGCTGGTGGAATGAAATGGTCTACTGAAACAACAAATTGTCTCTCATAATTCAACTAAAGGGTGAATTTCCTTGACCCGTCTTGGTTTGTTTTCACATCTGCAATCTTAAGAGAAAGGATGTGCTGAGTGAGCAGCCACACTCTGCATGAGTACCATTATCGAATTATTCCAGGTCTCCATCATTCCCCTGTATTGGTGAAGTTCTTCACATATTCCCTGTAGTACCCTAACTATCTCAACCTGACTCTCAGTAGTGCTAGCCTGTGTCTACACAATATCCAGGCACATCTATTGCTGGGCTGCCAATGCCTTACAAGTCTCTGGGGCTAACTGTGAGAAATGTCTTTGTCTTGCTTCCCTTTTTATGGGCAAGACATTAGCTACTGTTACCTCAGACATGGTTAGGTCCTCTTCAAGGTGTTCAGGCTAATCACAATATACTGGTGTAGAGTTATCTGGTGTGCCTTCCTCCCCCTGCTACACTGTCATATCTTCTGTTGACATTCTGAGGTGCCTAAGGAGCTGTCCACGTGCTGTGGGGTGAGTCATATTGTCAGTATACTTTGTAACTGTGTGCCACTGTCCTCAGATTACGTTATGTTATGAATATGAGCGCTATAAGAGGTTGCTTCTTGTGCTGACCATATGAAGAATATGCAGAATATTTAAGTTTTCTGATTCCTGTAACTTACTGTTTTTTGAAACAACAACAAAAAACGTTTGTCACATCTACCCTCCCTTGCTTGCTGGCATTGTTGAAAACCTCATGAAGACTATACCCTTGATGATTAAAAATGTTACTGGTTAGACTAATATAGGGGTGATAAGCACTACTCTAAGCACAACATAGTACAATCATTTTCCTTCTAACCTTCCACACTGCAAGACTGTGACTGCTGTATTGGTCTTAAAGTATTAATGTCCATAATACCTATGTTAATTTCTGTGGCATTCTTGTCAGCAACAAAGTCATCACCCATTATAGATAAAAGGTACTCCTCATGCAGTATTAAGGATTAGAGTGCAGAAGGACCATCACCAGTGCTCACATGGGTAACCATACCTCTCAACAATGCCAACTTTCTCGGTATTTACCAGTTTTGAGGTCAAAATAATGGGGTGCCACAAATTCCTGAGTGGCCCCTTTAATTTCCAAATTTCTAATTTTTTTTAATTTTTTTGGGGGGGGGTGAATTTTTTGCTGATCATGTGCCGGGGAGCGCGCAATAACATCAGCTTTGTGAGCAGACTGTCAGCCTGTCGGAATTCAGCTGAGGCATGGAGGGAGTGTGCACTACTGTACTCTGTTTATTTTTTCCGTACGGCAATGTGTTTGAGTTGCAACAGCAGAGTCAAGTAACGAATGAACAGAGCGATGGAGGATATTGAGAGCAGCAGCAGCTGTACTGTGCTACTGTAGTGTAGTGGTGTTTTTTAAATTAGAGCAAGGAAGTAAGGCAAGCTGTTTGTTAACACTGTGCAGCAAACACTCTAAGCAGCAGTTATCGGATGACTCTGACAGTCTAAGTCTTCTAAAGAAATTATGAGATGAATTATCAGCAGTTCTTCCCCCAACTCCTCCAGGTAAAAATAAATAGTCCACTCAATTCATAAATCTTAGACTCCAACCAAACAGCAACCTGAGAAGTGTTATAAAAATGACGAACATTGCCAATTATTGCACTAAGGGACTCTTTCAAGTAAATCTGTACCTTTACATTTGCAGTTAGTTGTTTAGCTGTCTGTAGTTGTGTCAGTGGTGGTGGTGGTGGGTGGGTGGGGGGGGGGGGCAGTCCACCCCGGGTGGCACTTTTGGGACTGTCACATAGTTTCAATTTAATTAATAGTAAAAAAACAAAAACTGTATTTTTTAAGTATACTTCTTTAAGAATGGTCCCATAGCATAGCTTAGTACTAAGGCAACTGCCCTCATGGGCTATTTTAAGCTTAGTCAATTACTCCATGTGAGAATCAAACCCTGCACTTTGTGTTTCTAAAATAAGCACCTTAACCATTATACCAATCTCCCACCCCAACATCACATTGTTCTTCCATCTGTGTTGTTCATTTTGCAAGTTCTTATTGTTTCTATTAATTTTCCTGTTATAATGAATATTTAAAATCTGCATAATTTCCATTTAGAAGACCTAGACCTTGCTGATAGAGATAAAGTAAAATATATTTCCTGAAAGCAATTATGAAATAAGAAACGTCTGCTATGATGCAAAATAAAAATATGCTTTTTATGAATACAAGGTTTGAAATAAATGTTTCTTTCTAAAAAGCAGAAATGCAAGGCTTGAACTTCAAAGTTAAAAATAAATACAGAAAGTATGACATCCTTAGCAACAGCTATCTCAGACAGACATCTGCTACAGAAATTTCTGAGGAAATATGAAACATGCTTATTCAGATTAGCTATGAATATATGTGGTTTAAAATTGGTTCACAAAAAGAAGAACATGTCTAGTTTAGCTTGTTTGTGAAGCCATGTGGTTGTGAACTTAGGCTTAAACTGATACAGTAAAATGGTATCCTGTTATGACTGACTGAAACATACAGAGAGACATTTGATATTTTTTAACAGGGACTTTTTGTGAACTTTCTGATGCAGAAATGAAAGAAATAAAATGCAGATACTTCAATTGATGCAAAGATGACATGGAACAAGAATCAGTCATGCAAACCACAACGACACTAGGAAATAATATCTGCTGATATCAAAAAGAATATATAAGCTGAAGATTGCTTGCTCTTTTTTAGAGTCGTCTTGATCAAGTGTGCATAGATCGTAGGCACGACACAGTCCATGAGAAGCAAATACTTTTTTCTAGCTATGTTATAATAAAATTGAAATAACTCAGACAGTGTAACTGCTTGGACATATTAAACTATAACGGAAACAGCAGTACTTTGTAAGTCTGGTTACTCTGCCATTATAAATAATTTAACAGTGGTGAGGCAGCTTGACTGTGACCTTTTATATCCATTACCAGCAGTTACTGTTCATTTAGTGCCATAATTTCTATGTGACTTCCACAGTTCGACAGTTTCCAGTGCTTCGCCAAGTTGGTACCTGAGTTTGCTGTTGTATCTGTCCAATGACGTTCCGCCATCAATTCCTCTGTTGAAGGACACCGTTTCTTCCAAGTGACTTCAGCCTGATCACCTATTTGTCATCTACAAAAAATACGGTAAATTCTTCACAGTTATAACATGGATGCCATTAGAGCCTTAAGTTTAACATGCCCACATTCTGTACAGATAGACTTGCATGATACACCAGACAAGGTCTGGTCTTATTTCCAGAAATGGTTTGAATCTTCTCTGTCAGACATGACATGTACATCTGGAATTTTTAATGTTCAAAAATTAGATAAAGTTGTGTTTGTAAATGGATAAATGTCTATGATCCATACATAACAAAATGTACAGCAATTCAAAAAGACTGTTTTTTATGTGGAAGTAAATTTCCAAAATTATGTCTGTCTTGTCACAGCAGTCTAGTATCTAAGCCCTACAATAAGATATATCCTATTATGTCAAAGAATACGCTTCATTTTGGTGTCACTAGTCTCTCAGATTTGAAACAGTTAAATGCACCTTCTGCAGTCTTGAATAAAAAATGAACTGGAACAATACTGAATAAAATCACCCAAATGCCAAGACATCGCCAATAAGTGACTATAATACTCCAATAAACAAGAAAAGCTTTATTTTATCCAAGTATAAATACGTTGAGCGCTTTCACCCAGCAAAGTTGGGCTTCATCAGAATGTAATTGTAATTGAATGCTGGAGCTTAAATACAAAACTTGGCGCCAAACATTTTATCCTTAAAGTGGTATGCACATAAAAATATGTTCAACAGACAAAATGCATTATTTATATCGTATGTAAACAACTAGCTACTCCAATATATTGCTATCAACAATTAAAATAAATTGATGCTTCCAATTGTGTACACATTAATTAAAAATTCATAATAAAATTTCATTGTTGATAGCAATATATTGGAGTAGCTAGTTGTTTACATATGATGTAAATAATGCATTTCATCTGTTGAACATATTTTTATGTGCATACCTCTTTAAGGATAAAATGTTTGGCACCAAGTTTTGTATTTAAGCTCCAGCATTCAATTACCATTATTTCTGATGAAGCCCAACTTTGCTGGGTGAAAGTGCTCAATGCATCTATACTTGGATAAAATAAAGCTTTTCTAGTTTATTGGAGTATTATAGTCACTTATTGGCAATAATTTGGCATTTGGGTGATTTTACCTTCTGCAGTCTTGCCTTTGTCAAATAGAATTCAAACTGTTGAAGACTTTCTTCAACATCTTAAGGCTTTACCTAAATCTCATACACTAAAAATGTATGACAATTATTGTCAGGAATAAAATAGACTACATCAAAATGTTATTTATAGGAAAAATCTTGCAAATGCACAAGAAGAAAATTCTGACATAGTAAAGTGTACTATTAACCTTTTAAAAAAAGGTTTTAACAGCTTTTCTTAATTTGCCTAGGGACGGGAATGCCATCTAGAGGCAGAGACTCAACATAGCATTCAGACTTTACAGAATGAAATTTCTGGTTTAAAACAAGAATCGGATAGAGCCCAACAAGATTTACTAAGGGCACAAACTGCAGAGGTTAATCTGACAAGACAATTAGAAAAAGCTCAACAAGATTTACACGGGGCACACAATACACCAGATGACACTGTACAGGGATCAGCGAAAATGGCAGTTATTTCTCCTGCTGATATTTATCAACACTCTCATTTATTGCAGACTCTGCCTCAGTGGCAAGACAAAAAAGGATTTTTTTTCAATATGTTGGCATTTGAAAAATGGTTGACATACACTACAGGGGTCTACTTGGAATGATGCTCTATGTAGATATTTTTTTGCATTTATTCCCAAATGTTTAAAGTCATATATAAAAGCAGTAAAATATGTATTACAACATTTTAAACCTGTCAATATTTACAGTGACAGTGCCTATGTGGTAAATTCTTTATGCTTACACAAAGCAGTTTGGGTCAGAAGGGGATTTGTCGACAGTGTTGGCAAACCCCTAAAACATGCTGCAGTACTATGGGAGTTATGGGCATTGATTAGCCAAAATGATTTACAGGGAAGGTTTAGTATTGTCAAAATCTAAGCACATCAAAAATGTAACATAGAAGAGGCTAGAGGAAATGCTTTGGCAGATGCCAAGGCAAAGCAAGCAGATGAAACAGGTGAGGGGCTAGACCCACATGAGTGTTTTGAACACACAATGTAATGTCAGTTGAAAACACTACACCTGTAGAAATACAGGATTTGGCAACCCTTCAAAGACAGAAAGGGATTCCTGAAGAATTGGACAGGTGTATGTGGGAAGGGGATGCTAAACAGGCAATTTTTGTCTATTCAATGCCAGATGGGAAAAAAATAACATATATCCCGGGGGAATCTAGTTAGACAGTCGGTCGAATATAATCACAAAATTTTGGGCCACATAAATACAGAAAGGTTATGGAGTATAGTGAAACAGAAGATGTGGAATCCATGTCTAAAAAAGCTGTGTAAGACAATTTTAGAGGGATGCTTGGCTTGTCTACAAACTAATGCAAATGTAAAGAAACCTCAATTGCATACACTACCAGTGGCAGATTGGGCATGGTACGCTATCCAGGTCGACTATGCAGGGCCCCTCTCAGCTGCAAAAGGGGAATACAGATATCTGTTAGTGGTGGTTGATGTGTTTTCAAAATGGGTAGAAGCAATTCCCACCAAAAGTATGACAGGTAAAGCCACATCAGAAGCATTATGGAAAAACATTTTTGCTCACTGGGGATGGTCTCGGGTCATAGAATCAGATAATGGACCTCAGTTTACAAGTCAAATAATGTGGCATTTGTGCAAATTGTTGGGGATTCAGCACAGGTTTCATGTTCCACATTTTCCACAATCCAGCGGAATTGTTGAAGGGATGAACTGGACAATCAAAGAAAGGTTAAAAAAAGGCATGTTTGGAAAAAGGCAAGGACTGGATGAGATATTTGCCAGGTATTCTGTTAGGCATTATGGCCACACCGAACAGTACAACAAGAATTTTACCTTTTGAGGTGATGACAGGGAGATAAATGTCCCTCACACTTCCTTGTGACCCAGAAACGGTGGATAACCAACCATTATTGACAGCAATAGAACACCAAAAATGGCTGAAAGATATACAGAGGGTATGTGACACTACAGCCAGAGAACAGGCTTACTGTCTGTGGAAGGAAATGCCAGCGCTTTCCACAGAAATGAAACTGTAGTGCGGAGATGAGGTGCTTATAAAAAAGTTCCAGAAAGGTGGACTGTGGGATAGTAACTGGCAGGCTCCCTATGAGGTAACAGAACAGATAGGGCCATTAGTATACAGAGTACAGAAGGTAAACAAGGAAAGGATTAATCCTAGGAAACGGGATATCCAAGCAAAAGCAGCACACCATGTTGGTTCATAGAGATCAGTGTAAGTTAATAAAAGTCAAACAGTATCAGGAAAGTAACAGTCTATTAACAGTCTTAGGAAAGTAACAGTCTGTTTAAATTTGTTTCTAAATGCTGATATACTCATTTTGAAAGAAAGCCAGAAAAAAATGGAGGAAACTAAACCTCACACATGGAAATGCAAGCGTTGGGGGTGCATGTTAATGTTCATATGCATTTTGATACTACTGTATATATTGTTTGTAACAACAACATATGGACAGGACACGGCAATCCAAAAACGAAATGTAAATACAAAAGAAAATGAAAATAAAAAAAGATACAAAGAAAAAATGGGGAGAGATATTCAGATATAATAGATCACGAGAACAGGGACATCATGATTGGATACCTGATTTCAATATATTTTTGGCCATGCAAAATTTGTTTGCAAAGGCACATAAGTGAAATTCTTGGGTTTGTAGCCACATTCCTTAGAGGTTACAGATACTGGATTTATGTTTAAAGGGTCTTATAAAAATAGAGTTGTATGACAATCGGCCATAAAAGAACATTTACAGTTGATAGAAGCATAAAGAGGGATACTCTGTTTTCAAAAGAAAGGGACAGTCAGGGTTGATATTAGTAATTTATTTATTTAACATTTGTTGACCAGGAAAGTCCATCTAGGTTCCACAGATCCTGTTTTCAGCAGAGGCCTGGGGAGAAATGCTCCAGAAGCATGTCTTTAGAATGTGGGAGGAAACTGGAGTACCCGGAGGAAACCCACACGAACGCAGGGAGAACATGCAAACTCCACACAGAAGGCACCCCAGCCGAGAATCGAACCAGAGAACCTGTTGCTGTGAGGTGACAGCGTTAACTGCTGCACCACTGCGCCACCCTCCATCACTTTACACCAACTCTGGTCACATGAAAAGCTTGAGTATCATGGAAGAGCTGATAAAATAAAAACAGTATGGGAGTCAACACATATTTCTTTTAAAGAAGGGATGAAAGACTTCTTTAAGAGAGAGGACACAACTAATTCAATGGACCAAGAGAATGTTACAATTCTGGCAGAAGGGTTTTTTTTCATATGTGGAAAGAATGCTTACAAATGACTATTGATAGGTTGGCATGGATCCTGTTACATAGGGTATACAGTTCCAATGATGATAATTACTTACACATTACCAGAGGACATAGTAAGAAATCACCAGAAGAAGAGGGAGGTTCATGATAGTTTTTCCAAAATAGGGAAAGATTTAAAACAGCCGGACATAGGAAATGGTGTTATTTCAGGAGCTAGGATCTTTCCCTGGTGTGGTGCTGCTAAGGCAATATGGGAATTAGTGAAATCTGAAAGCTGATGGAAGTTCTAACAAATGCTAGCTATCTCAGATATAACAGAGGAAATGTGTTAAAATTTGTGTTAATAAAACTAACAAGTAACTGTTCTTAACAAGGAAGAAAGGCTATTAAGTACAGAGGATCACATTTTCCTGTAGATTGCATTTTTATTTGGCTTAATTAAAGAAAGGGGAATTGATAGAGATAAAGTAAAATATTTTTCCCCAAAGCAATTATGAAATAAGAAATGTCTGCTATGATGCAAAAGAAAATATGCTTTTTATTAATGCAAGGTTTGAAATAAATGTTTCTTTCTAAAAAGCAGAAATGCAAGGCTTGAACTTCAAAGTTAAAAATAAATACAGAAAGTATTATGTCCTAAGCAATAGCTATCTCAGATAGACATCTGCTAGAGAAATTTCTGAGGAAATATGAAACATGCTTAGTTTAGCTTAGCTGTGAATATATGTGGTTTAAAACTGGTTTACGAAAAGAAGAACATGTCTAGTTTAGCTTGTTTGTGAAGACGTGGTTGTGGGCTTAGGCTTAAACTGATACAGTAAAATGGCATCCTGTTATGACTGACTGAAACATACAGAAAGACATCTGATATTTTTAACAGGGACTTTTTGTGGGCTTTCAGATGCAGAAATGAAAGAAATAAACTATAGACACTTCAACTAATGCAACGATGACATGGAACAAGAATCAGTCATGTAAACCACAAGAACACTAGGAAATAACCTGCTGATATCAAAAAAGAATATATAAGCTGAACATTGCTTGCTCTTCTTTAGAGCCGTCTCGATCAAGTGTGCATTGATCATAGGCACGGCACAGTTCATGAGAAGCAAAGACTTTTAATAGCTATGTTATAATAGAATTGAAATAACTCAGACAGTGTAACTGCTTGGACATATTAAACTATAATGGAAACAGCAGTACGTTGTAAGTCTGGTTAGTCTGCCATTATAAATAATTTAACACTTGCACTCTAATTCTGTGGTCCATGCTGCGGTGGTACAGCGGTAGCATTGTTACCTCACAGCAAGAGGTTCTCCCGTTCGATTCTCGTTTGGGCTTGGGAGTGCCTTCTGTGTGGAGTCTGCATGTCCTCCCCATGGTTGGGTAGTGTTCAAAAGACATGCGTGCGTAAATGGGCTTGCCTTCGTTGAAGGTTGAGCGTCGAGCTGGCACCTCAGTGTTTCGTAAAAATCTACTGCCAATCATTAGCGGACCGTAGTTCCACTGTGGCGACCCCTTACTGGGAAAAGCCAAAAGACAAACAACAACAACAACAACAACTCTACTTCTGTGGTCCGGCATTTAGTTTATTAAATGAGTGTCACTAATAACAAAGATGTTAGTATAAATAGCTATGTTCTGGTTATATTTTGTTATTTAATATTAGTGTAGAAGCAGTTTATTTTTATAAAAGAAAATGAGAAGTTATGTACCTACCATAACGTTCCATGTTAGTTGTCTTCTCTCGCCTTCTTTCTTGCTGGATGGGTTCGGAGCCAATCCTCGGCTCTGACTCGGCCACTTACTAAAGCTTGAGAGCTTATTTCACCAGCTCGAGGCAACCCTATATCCCATGATGCTAGGCGATAACTCCCCAGATCTCGTTTGGAAGCTGAAAAACCTAGCATAGGCCAATAAAACAAAATCCTCCAATTGGAAAAGAGGAGGAAGAAGGATAAAACCCCCCAAAGATCGTTATCTAAACTATATATATCCTAGGACACCTAGATGGTGAAACAAGGGAATATAAAGACCCTTCTAGGAAGGGAAGATCTTCTTGGTCTGTCCAGGCTAGGGGGATGGTGGGTGGGATGCAAGAAAGAAGGCGAGAGAAGACAACTAACATGGAACGTTATGGTAGGTACATAACTTCTCAATGTTAAGTTGTCAATCTCACCTTCATTCTTGCTGGATGGGACTGCGTCCCTAGCACCTTCATCCTGGGTGGCTCATTGGAACAGACTTTTGAGAACGGTGGAACCAAATTTTGCTCTGTCCCTGGAGGCCATGTCCAATTTGTAATGCGAAACAAAGGTATGAGGAGAGGCACATGTGGCTGCCACACAAATAGTGTGTATTGGTAGTCTAGCTTGAAAAGCTGTATATGTAGCTAGTGCTCTAGTTGAATGGGCTTTTGGCTTAGAAGCTAATTCTCTGCCTCTGAGTTGATAAATAGATGTAATCACAGAAGACAGCCACCTAGATAGGGTTACCTTAGAAACAGGAAGGCCTTTCTTACTTTCTGCATACGATAAAAACAGTTGATCAGACTTCCTTATTTGTTTGGTTCTATCCAAATAGTATCGGAGCTGGTGGTGAACATCTAGATAATGTAGCTTTTGCTCCACTCTATTAGTATAGTTTGGGAAAAAAACTGGGAGATCAATTGATTGATTTAAATTTGTCTGCGAAGCCACCTTGGGTAAGAAGGATGGATTAGTCCTTAGAGAAACTCTGTCTTTATGGAAGATTAAGTAGGGAGGATGAATGCATAGGACGTGAAACTCAGATACTCTCCTAGCAGAAGTAATGGTGACTAGGAAAAGTGTCTTCCAGGAAAGAAATTTCAATGAACAGGAGACCGCAGGTTCAAAGGGGGGAAGAATCAAGGATGTTAAGACTAAATTAAGATCCCACTGAGGTGGGGGGTCTTTGATCAGAGGCTTAAGTAAAAATACACCTTTAAGGAAAGCTTTGCAAAGCTTATGGGACATGATGTTGTGGTCCGATAAGCCTATATGAAAGCTCGATATGGCTGCCAACTGAACTTTTACTGTAGAGGCAGAAGACCCTGAATGAAAAATTTCAGCTAGTAAGTCTAAGACCGAATGAATTGGGGCAGTAAAGGGATCTATATTCCTTGCCTTTGCCCAGAAGGAGAAACGTTTCCATTTACTAGTGTAAATCCTTCTGGTGGAAGATTTAAGGGAAGCTACTATGATATCCCGAACGGGATTAGAAATCATAGGAAGCCTGGCTAAGGACGGAAGTGGAGCAACCAAGCAGTGAGGTTGAAAGAATGTAGGGATTGGTGCAGCTGCCCCGACTGATGGGTCAACAGATCTGGAGCTGGGTCCAGATGCCAAGGCTGTACCAAAATATAACGATGTAGGAACGGAAACCATATCTGTCGAGGCCAATAAGGGGCAATGAGAATCAACTTGGCTCTCAAGGTGGTTGCTTTCTGAATTACTTGTGGGATTAGAGGAAAGGGTGGAAAGGCATAGAGAAGTCCCCGAGGCCAATCTTGGACTAGAATGTCTCTGAGGGGATGGCCTGGAAGGGGGAAGAGGGTGAAGAAGTTGGGGCATTTGCTGTTTTGGGGTGTAGCAAAAAGATCGCAGCAAGGAAGGCCCCACTTCTGAAAAATTTCTTCCGCCACAGATTGTCTGAGAGACCACTCATGTGACATGAGTATAGCTCTGCTCAACCTGTCCGCTATGATGTTGGACTTCCCGGGGATATGCGTTGCTATCAGAAACCGCTGAGAGGAGATTGCCCATTGCCAAAGTCTGAGTGCCTCTCGACACAGGGGATAGGACTTGGTTCCGCCTTGCTTGTTGATATACCACACTACGAACATATTGTCCGTTTGGATTGCAATAGTTCTCAGGGGAAGAGAGTCTTGAAGGGCATGCAACGTTAAAAGTGCTGCTCTCATCTCTAGGACATTTATGTGCAGGTGGTGTTCGAAAGGTTGCCAAGTGCCATGGACTATCCTGCCCTAAAAATGCCCCCCCCCCCCCACCCGATCAGGGAGGTGTCCGATGTCACCGTGGCAACTGGGGGAGGAGGAACAAAGGGTCTGCCTTGATGGACTTGAGGGGACAATATCCACCAGGACAGATGACTTTTGCAAGTTGGAGTTATCATTATCTTGTGGTGCATAGGGAGTTGCTGAAAGGACCACTGGGCGAAAAGCATCCAATGTAGAAGACGCATGTAAAAAACGTGCAAGAGGAAGAAGTGTTATGGAGGCCGCCATAAGACCCAATACTTTCAGGACATACCTGGCCTGAATTTTGTTGCTCTGAAGAAGAACATGGACATGGTTTTCAATATCTAAGAACCTTTGATCTGTTAACTTTGCTGAAAGTTGTACGGTGTTGAAGTTGGTGCCTATAAAGGTAATAGACTGACAAGGTGACAAGGCAGACTTTTCGAAATTTATAGAGATTCCTAGCCCTCTGCAAATGTGAATGGTGTAAGCTCTGGCTTGGAGAAGTTGATGCCTGGTGGTGGCAGTGAGGAGCCAGTCGTCTAGATATGGAAACACCTGGAATCCTTGCCGTCTCAGGTTAGCCATAACCGCTGCCATACATTTGGTGAACACTCTGGGGGCTGTAGTGAGACCAAAGGGCAGGGCTCTGAATTGGTAGTGACTGGCCCCCAGCCGAAAACCTTCTGGAGCGTCTGTGAATTTTGATGTGATAGTACACATCCTGAAGGTCCACGGAGCACATCCAATTGTCCTTGCCCAGAAAGGGTAGAATGGATTGTAGCGTGACCATCCAGAATCTTGTTCTCTTTACAAACTTGTTTAGTTTGCTGAGATCTAATATTGGTCTCCAGTCCCGTCTTTTTCGGTACCAAAAAGAACCTAGAGTAGATTCCCGATCCTAGTTGGTCTGCTGGGACTGGATGGATGGCTCTTTTTGCTAGCAGTTTTGATATCTCTGGTACTGCTAGTTCCCTTAGACCGGGTGGAACGTCTGGAAGGGTTCCCTTTTGCTGAATTGGGGTTTGGATAAAGGGAATTTTGTGACCCTTCGATATGATCGACTGTATCCATTTGTCTTGAGTAAGGGAAAGCCAGGCTTTTGGGTACAGCGACAATCTTCCCCTGACTGCCTCCAAAGGCGGACTATCGGGCAACATCTCAGGGATGCTGGAAGGGTTTGTCAGAGAGAGGCTCCCTGCTACCCTGGTTCTGCGGACCCCCTCTGCCCCTAGGGTGGCATCTGTTGTTGTTACCCCCTCTGCCTCTGGGGGTAAACTGACCTCTTGCGTCAGGCGTGACTCCTTCAGATTTGCGGAACCACATTTTCCCACCCTTCTGACCCTTAGGGTATGGTCTTGAAGGGGTGGAGAAATGGACTCCTACAGCAGAAAGAGTCTTGCCATCTTGTTCGCATCTGGTCAAGGTGTCTTTCACTTGAGGTCCGAACAAAGCCGAACCATCAAAAGGGGAATTTGTGAAGGACACCTTGAAAGGGTCCGCGAAATTACACAGCTGCATCCAGGCGTGACGCCTTAAGGCCAGTCCTGTGCCTGCGGCCCTACTCGCTCCTTCGGCTGCATATGAAATTAGACACATGGAGGAGTTAACAATTGAGTTTAGGGTTCCAAGCTGTGAGTTTATTTTATCCTGGGACCCAGCAGCTGATGGATCCTGTAAGACTTCTTCCAACTCTTTCAGAATATCTCTCTGAAGGCGGGTGAAGTGACACAAGTAATTCAGCGACCGCATGGCAAAGGTCACTGAAGAAAACATCCGCTTACCATACCTATCCATGGTCCTAGAATCCTTATTAGGAGGATGGATAGGTACTGAAGGATCAGCTAGTTCCTTCTTGGTGGCTGCAGCCACCACCATGGCATCTGCCGGTACACCTTTTGTTAAAAATTGTTTGTCAACTGGTGCTGTGATGAATTTAGATGGCCTCCGAGGGGTGGGTTCCACTGAATCCAGGGCCAACCATGCCTTCTGAGCCACTACTTCCATAAGAGGGTCGAAAGACGGAGACACCCAGGAGGTGGAGGGTCGAGAACCAAACGCCTCCAGGTACACCGACTCGTCCTCGGAAGGATTAAGGGAAGACCAGTTCCCCCTCTGCTTTAGGATTTCTAGGATGTCTGAGAAAGAGACATCCTCAGAGGGGGACCTTGGGGATCCCTCCGACTCATCCAAGTCGGTGTCAGATGTAATGGACTCAGGGGAGTCCACATGCTTCCTCTTACATGTCCTCTTACGCGAAGGCTCCGCTGACAGGTCAGGAGAAGCCTCGGAAGAGGAAAATATTCCCAGTGGGGAAACCTGAGGCTTTGGATCTCTGGGTCCGGGAGCAAGAGAGTGGGAAGAGACATCAGCAGGCACTGTAGTGGGAGGAGCTGATGGAGCTGACCGTTGAATATGCCCTGGGGCTAGTACACTCCTCATCACCTCGAAGGATCCCCTATCAGAAAGGCCAGAGGGCTCCCACTCCGAAGAGGTAGGAACCCCAGGCCGCACCAACAGGGAAGGCTCCGAGGCCGATGTCAGGGCCGAGCTCACCAGCACCGATGCTCTGAGAGAGAGAACGGGGTTGGACAATGGTCCAATGCCACTCGCCCCCTCGGAGCTGACGAGAGAGACCAGGTGCCCGGATCCGTCCAATGAAGGCATCAAGGAGGAGATCAGAGCAGAAGAAGAAGGAGCTGAAGGGGGAGGTATCGGCTCCGACGCCACAACAGTCATGGCTCCAAGGAGCTCTGGCTCCAAACTCTGAGGGAGAGTCGAAGGAGGAAAAATAGGTGGAGTCGAAATAGCTACCGTCTGATGAGACGGGCTACAGATCATTTGGGCCAATGCCTGAGACTTTAACAGCCTACTTATCACTCTCTCAAGGTCGTGGTCTGAAAGCCTGGACGACTCAGAAGATCGGCTCCGATGGCTCTGCTCCGAGAGCAGGGGGGATCTTGGAGCCGAATGGATGGACTCCAATGAAGGGGATCTTGACCTCTTCTTAGATATGGATGGAGCCGAAGACATGTCGGCTCCAGCCGGAGCTGTCCGTGAGTGCATGGACTCAGAGGTATCAGCACCGAGTGGGGCCGAGACAGAAATCTGTGACTCAGAGGGATCGGCTCCAGACGGAGCCGATCTAGGCACAGACAAAGAGCCAGCAGCTGAAGGCTTAGTACTCAGAGCCGACAGTTTTGCTGGTTTCGAAGGCCTCCCCGATGCAGACTTAGTTGGGGAGCCCTCAGGCTTTAACAAGCCCCTCGATATTAGTTTGTTCCTGCGCTCCTGCAGGACTCTTGGACTGAATGCATGACACACAGAACAAGAGTCCTGCAGGTGCAGGGGTCCCAGGCAGTAAACACAATAAGTGTGACCACTGTCAGAGACATTTTCTGACAGTACGAGTCACACTTCTTAAAGCCTGAGACCTTAGTTTCCTTTGGTTCCTTCGACATAACAGTGTCGAGGGAGCACAAAAGGAAAGAGAAACACACACACACACACACACACACACACACACACCACTCAAAAAACAATAAAAATATTAATTAGGATACTGACACACCCAAACACTCCACAGGATCCCTAAGAATAATTAGGAAAGGGGCAGGCTTAAGGCCTAACCTAAGAGTGGAGGGGAGGGGATATAAGGGGAAAAAAAGGGAAGGTATTAACAGGAATAGGATTAAAAGTAGATGTTAACTACTAAAAAACAACTGGGTGAAAAACCTAACCAAAAGGGATGACTGAAAACTATGTATTCAAAAGACTTACCAGGAGCCGGTAAAAATACGCACCTCGCAAGCGAAAGCGGCAAATGAGATCTGGGGAGTTATCGCCTAGCATCATGGGATATAGGGTTGCCTCAAGCCGGTGAAATAACCTCTCGAGCTTTAGTAAGTGGCCAAGTCAGAGCCGAGGATCGGCTCCGAACCCATCCAGCAAGAATGAAGGTGAGATTGACAACTTAACATCCGTATTTTAGTTTTGCACAAGTTCAGAATTTGATACAAGTTCAAATATTTAAGCACTATTGTTCTTCTGTTTATTTTGTGTTTCATTTTGTCTGTTCTTCAGTTTGCGTTTAAAAGTTGGCATCCCACGATTCCAATGGAGTGGGTAGGGTTACATAATTATGTACACAAATATTATGTTAATTGGCATACAGATTTTTGGCCAGTTGTACCTATGTTTCATGGGGATTTGTCCAGATTTTTTATGATTCCAGGTTGAAAGGTATGATGGGTATATGCACAGTATACAGAGAAAGAGGTTGGCAAAGAAGAAGTGGGATTGTCAGAGAGATGAAGAAAGTAGACAGGAGTATAAGGAGATGAGGTGCATAGCAAAGAGAGAGGTGACGAAGGCTAAGGATAAGGTGTATGAAAAGTTGTATGAAAGGTTGGACACTAAGGAGGGAGAAAAGATCCTGTACTGATTGGCTAGACAGAGGTACCGAGCTAGTAAAAATGTGCAGCAAGTAAGGGTGATAAAGGATAATGAGGGAAATGTACTCACAACCGAGGAGAGTGTGTTGAGCAGATGGAGAGAGTACTTTGAGGGGCTGATGAATGAAGAGAATGAGAGGGAGAGAAGGATGGATGATGTGCCGACAGTGAATCATGAAGTGCAGTGGATTAGCAAGGAGGAAGTAAGGATAGCTATGAAAAGGATGAAGAATAGAAAGGCTGTTGATCCAGATGACATACCTGTGGAAGCATGGAGGTGTTTAGGTGAAATGGCAGTGGAGTTTTTAACTAGATTGTTTAATGAAATCTTGGAAAGTGAGAGGATGCTTGAGGAATGGATAAAAAGTGTTTTGGAACCGATTTTTAAGGGTGATGTGCAGAACTGTAGTAACTAAAGTGGGATTAAAATGATCAGTCACAGCATGAAGTTATGGGAAAGAGTTGTGGAAGCTAGGTTAAGAAGGGAGGTGATGATTAGTGATCAGCAATATGGTTTCATACCAGGAAAGAGCACTACAGATGTGATGTTTGCTCTGAGAGTGTTAATGAAGAAGTACAGAGAAGGTCAGAAGGAGTTGCATTGTGTCTTTGTGGACTTAGAGAAGGCATATGACAGGGTGCCTAGAGAGGATTTCTGGCATTGTATGAGGAAGTCGGGAGTGTCAGAGAAGTATGTAAGAGTGATACAGGATATGTACGAGGGTAGTGTGACAGCGGTGAGGTCTGCAATGGGAGTGACAGATGCATTTAAGGTGGAGGTGGGATTACATCAAGGATCAGCTCTGAGCCCTTTCTTATTTGCAATGGTGATGGACAGGCTGACAGACGAGATCAGGCAGGAGTCCCCGTGGACTATAATGTTTGCAGATGACATTGTGATCTGTAGTGTGAGTAGGAAACAGTTGGAGGAGACCCTGGAGAGGTGGAGATATGCTCTAGAGAGAAGTAGAATGAAGGTCAGCAGGACTAAGACATAATATATGTGTGTGAATGAGAGGGAGGATAGAGGAATGGTGAGGATGCAGGGAGTAGAGGTGGCGAAGGTGAATGAGTTTAAATACTTGGGATCAACAGTTCAGAGTAATGATGAGTGTGGAACAGAGGTGAAGAAGAGAGTAGAGGCAGGATGGAGTGGGTGGAGAAGAATGTCAGGAGGGATTTGTGACAGACGAGCACCAGTAAGAGTGAAAGGGAAGGTCTACAAGAGGGTAGTGAGACCAGCTATGTTATATGGGTTGGAGACAGTGGCACTGACAAAAAGGCAGGAGTCAGAGCTGGATGTGGCAGAGTTAAAGATGTTAAGATATGCACTGGGTGTGATGAGGGTGGACAAAATTAGGAATAAGTATATTAGAGGGTCAGCCTAGGTTAGAAGGTTTGCAGACAAAGTCAGACAGGCAAGATTACATTGGTTTGGACATGTGCTGAGAAGGGATGCAGAGTATATTGGGAAAAAGATGCTAAGGATGAAGCTGTCAGGTAACAGGAAAAGAGGAAGGCCTAAGATAAGTTTTATTGATGTGGTGAGAGAGGACATGCAGATGGTTGGTGTGACAGAGCAAGATGCAGAGGACAGGAAGAAATGGAAACAGATGATTTGATGTGGCGACCCCTAATGGGAGCAGCCGAAAGAAGAAGATTTTATATATATATATATATATATATATATATATATATATATATGTATATATAGCTATATATATATATATATATATATATATATATATATATATATATATATATATGTATATATAGCTATATATATATATATATATATATATATATATATATATATATATATATATGTCTTCTTTGACCCATCAAACTAACATTTCAGATAAACTCAGTTTCAGTAGTCCGTTTTCATGAAAGTGCATTTCTCCGGAAATGCACTTTCGCAAAACTACAAATCAGCGAACAATTAAAAAAAAAAAAAAAAAAATACACTACAGGAAAGTATGCAGGTCGGCTTTCTGATATATACCAACTCTGAGATTGCACTACAGTCAGGAAAAGAGAAAATTCCCTTAGCCCCACTGTACCGCAACCTCCAGCAACAATCCTGGTGAACTGTAGTTTCACGAAAGTGCATTTCTGAAGAAATGCACTTTCGTAAAACTGGACTAGCGAAACTGAGTTTCACTGAAATGTTATTTCGATGGGTCAAAGTAGACCCATAGAAATATATATATATATATATATACACACACACACACACACACATACACACATATATATATATATATGTAAATATGTATATATATATAACTTAAAATAACGAAACTGACTCCACCGACAACTGAATTAACCGACAGCGCAAAAACGGATGTTTACAAGGTAAGGGGTGTAAATTCGCTACTCAAGCCTACCATGGTTTAGGAAGGGTGGCAGTGTCATGCAACCATGGTAGGCATGAGTAGCGGAGTTACACCCCTTACCTTGTAAACCGCTTTTGGGCCTGTCGGTTAATTCAGTTGTCGGTGGAGTCAGTTTTGTTATTTTAAGTTGTCGATGGTTTGATAGGTACCATATATATATATATATATATATACATATATATATATATATATATATATATATATATATATATATATATATAAATATTTATGTGTGTGTGTGTGTGTGTGTGAATATTTATATATATATATATATATATATATATATATATATATATATATATATATATATATTTATACACATACACATATAGATATACATATATTTATATTAAGAATAAGGAGTAGGTCATGGTCAGCTGTCTGTCAGGTACCAGGATCTGCCATATCACACATGCACTCAAATCTCTCAACAGCAGGTACTGTTATGAATGACTCCGTCATAGTCCATGTTGGTGTGAACCACCTGAGATGTCCCTTTTTGGACTTTATGAAGAGAGTTACGATTGAGCTCTCGGACTATGTGTCTCAGCGTGGTATGTCCCTAGCTTTAAGCAGCATTTTACTTTCACCTGGGATGATGCCGAAATACAAACAGAAAATCACTGACTTCAATAATTAACTTAGTTTCTGGTGTCATTTTAAGGGGATACAGTATCTGTCAGACTGGGAAGGCATGATCAATGGACCTCGATGCTTTGCAAGAGATGGACCTCATCTGTCACCCCTGGGATTTTGGCTACTGGCCAAGGCTCTTGCCACCCCCAGAGTGCCTTTTTAGGCAGTGTCTCAAAGACAAAATTCCCACTGTAAAAACTCCATCTAAAATAAACCTCAAGGTTTTGCTGCTAAATGCTAGGATTCTTGACATGAAACTGCATTTACTGGAAACAGTCCTCGTCTTGGAAGATATAAACATTTGTGCAGTCACAGAGACGGTTCAGGGCTGCGGACAGCATCTCAGCCATATAGGGCTAAATCTACTTCCACACAGTCAGACCACAAACTGAAGGCATGAAAACTAAAGGAGGTGGTGTAGCGATATTCATTAAAGATAAATACATCTCCAGATTGGTTAGACAGAATGATTCCCTGGAGATACTTCAGGTGCAATTAACTATTGGTAGGACACCTATTCAAGTCATTGCCAGCTACAGGAACCCCTCCATGAATCAGAACACCCAATCTGCCTCTTTGGATCTACTTCAGTCTATCAAGACACAGCTGCACACCATGGTTTTGGGTGACTTTAACTACCCATCCATTGACTGGGGAAGTTACTTGTGTGTAAACTCGCTTGCCCAAAGGTTCCTTGACCTCATTAACTCCAATGTCCTGGACTCGCTAGTTGACACCCCCACAAGGGGTGCCAACATCCTGGATCTGGTGCTTACCAATATGGGAGACCAGTGTAGCATCCCCACTGTGACGACTTCCCTGGTGAGATCTGACCACAAATTGGTCTCATTTGAAGTAACTATCACACCTGACCCCTACAGTACCAACTAAACTAAACAACTTCTTCAAAGCAGATTATAACCTCTTACAGGATGGCATAAATAGGTACATTGCACCTCCCCACTAGATGGAACTGGCAGTGATGCCGAGTTCTACACAAATGCATTCTACAAATACCTGAACAACTGCATTGACTCGGCCATACCTGACTGGACCAAAACAAGCTCCTCAAGGAAGAGCAAACCTGTCTGGTGGGCTACTGCCATTAACAGGCTTTACAATACGAAGAAAAAACTGCTGTCTAAGAGTAAAAGGGAATGAGCCCTAAACTGGAAACACTTCCTCCTTAGCTTAAACAAGCAAATAAGACTTCTTGTGCAGTCCTCCAAAGCCTATTATGAGTCCAAATTAGCTTCTTCAACTAAGAACAACCATAAGGTGTTCTTTAGTTACATCCATAACCCAAAAGGAAAGGCCTAGATATCTGATGAACTGGTAGTTAAGTATACCAAATATACTGATCTTGTGGACACTGGAAACCTGTTAGCCAACAGGTTCTGTGAAAACTTCACTCCCCTGTCCCTGCCACACTTACCACAAGATATCCCTTCCACCTGTCCTCTACCTTGTATCTTTACAGAGCAGGCTGTGAATGCCCTCCCTAAGGTCAAAAATACAGCATCCGTGGGATCTGATAACATTCCAGGCAGTGTCCCACATGGGCTCAAACAAGAATTAGCAATGGCACTGGGTACTCGTTTCAGTCATAGTCTAAGCACTGTCTTCATTCCAGCTGAATGGAGAAAGGCCACCATTATCCCCTTGCACAAAAGTTGTGCTTCCACAGACCCTTGGAACTATAGACCTATTAGCCTGACTAGACTTATCTGCAAAGTCATGGAGAGAATCATCATGGACCTTATCAACAAAGATATTAGTAATCTCCAAACGCTTGACCCTACGCAATTTGGATTTGTCAAAGGAAGATCATGCCTGTTAAACCTGGTGGACTTCTTTGAGACAGTCACCAAGGCTCTCGATGTGGGGAAATCTGTGTATACAGCCTACCTAGACTTAACCAAGGCTTTTGACACTATCCCTTACTCAGGCATAATTGGCAAACTCACCCAGCTATGTTTTAACCCATATATCATTATATGGTTTTCTAAATGGCTCACTGACAGAACACATATGCTCAAAATAGGGGAATCCACCTCCAAAAGCAGACTTGTAACCAGTGGTGTTCTACAGGGATCAGTCCTGGGATGTCTACTATTTGGAATCTATTTCTCCAAAGTAAAAGCTAGGTCTGTGGCTGACAAAGTTAGCTGATGACTGCAAACTGGGAGCAATCATAGAATCTCCAAATGATGTCAAAATCCTACAAGATGATCTTACACAAACAAATGATTGTACCAAAGTCATGGGCTTAAACTCAATGCAAAAAAAATGTATTATCATCCCTTTCGGTCAGAGTGATGCTCCTGCTAATAACCACATCAATATCAGTGCCCTAAGTATGCACTCAGTGGTGAGAGACCTGGACACAAAGGTTGGCAGCAGCCTTACCTTTGATTACCATGTCTCCACAGTGGGAAGAAGGGCATTCTATACTACTCATCTGATAAGTGAGGTCATTGCTTCCAGAAAAAAAAAAGTTATAACCTCCTGCATTCTTCCCTTATCAGGTCAGTAACAGAGTACAATGCCCCTTTTGCATGTACCTTTCCAAGCACCTGCAGCAATTGAAGAGACCACAAAGGTTCCTCACAAGG